>NC_139949.1:34924508-35002008 GCF_963454915.1 Gymnoscopelus microlampas
GAGTCTAGCTCAGCTTATTTCATATTTAGAATTTTGATTAACTGTTGCACCCCTAAAACACATGTTGATAACCTGTACAATTTTCCTACTTTGTCTCATCTGTTTATGAAAGTAGGTAGCTGATATATTGCACTTTTACTTTAGCGCTAGGTATACTCTTAGTTGCTTGTTTTAGAAGAGAATGCACTTAATACTTCTGGTGATTAGTAGTTTCGTTCCCTACCTATGTTGAATGCACTTATTGTAAGTCGCTTTGGATAAAAGCGTCTGCTAAATGACTAATGTAATGTAATGTAATGTACAATAGACTGCAGCAGAGAGAGATCATACGCTCTGCAGCAGAAATCATACCATTAGATACGGAATTACAGCACAGGTTTGGCATTCTAACAGTGCAACTGAAAAACAGGCTTTTCCAGCATACACAAACAGCTGTGTGAAGGTTAACAGGGGACTAAAGAATGAGTCCATACAGAGCCTGCACATTCCGCCTGAAGCCGTCATTTGTTCTAGCATCCTTCAAGCTGCTAAACTCTAATGCTAAATCTTAGTTCAACAGAGCAGATGTACAAATAAATACACTAGCACTTTATCACTCCACTTCTCAGGTCTGTGCACTGGCTCCCTGCGTGTCGAATAATTGATTTAAAAATACTACTATTGGTTTATAAAGCACTGAGTTTGGTTGAGCGCCAAAATATCACACATATATATCACATTTGTGACCCTGTGCTACTACCGTACATCATGAACCATCCAGACTTCTCAGGTCATCTGGGACAGGTCTGCTTTCTGAACCCAGAGTCAGAACTCAAACGTGGAGAAGCCGCTTTTATGCAACACATCATTTGGAACAAACTCCCAGACACCTGCTCTTTTAAATCTGAGCTGTAGATTGTTCTATTTGCTGCTGCCTGTTGCTGAGGTTTTGAGATATTTTGTATTTATTTATGTGAAGCAACGGATACTAGCGTCTCCTCTGGTGTAATAAAGCTAGCTCTCTCTCTCTCTCTCTCTACTTTGAAACTGTAATATTTGCAAAAAAGTAACTAATTAGTAAGAAACAAAAGACAGACATTCATAAACATTACAGAGTTATCAAGCAGCGATACATGGACGGCACCATGTTTAATCCGCAGAGCAACAAACCTCATCCATCCTCTCCTGATGACCCCTCACTCCCCCCCCCTACCTTGACCCCAGACCTCCCATGGAGTGCGGCGGTGATCCGCCCTCCCTATCTGATCTCTTTCCCAACATCAGGGTTTCGTTTTCAGCGGCTGCTGTTCCTCCACAGATTACTGGGCTTAACTCTGGGGCAGAAGAGGAGGAGGAATCCTCAGATAAGCTATCAGACCCCGGCATCACACAGGGAGAGGAGAGGAGATGTGGGCTACACAACCAGAGTGAGTGAGAGAGACACACAGACTGACACAATGCACAAGTGTATAGACACGTGCATGGACACGCACACTCACACACACACACACACACACACACACACACACACACACACACAATATAGGCTACACAGGACTTTACACTCTGAGATGAAATCAGAGTCACTTGACATTGAATGACAGATACTGTACCAAACACACACTGATAAATACAGCCACAAGCAGATAAAGACAGAAATACAGAAATACACACACACACACACACACACACACACACACACACACACACACACACACACACACACACACACACACACACACACACACACACACACACACACACACACACACACACACACACAGCGTGAGCGACTTCAACAACAACAATAGCAGATGCAAAACTTTGTAGGATACTGTGGTCCTTCATGTGTGGATACATACTGTACATGTAGGATTTTTTAGGTAATCCAACATATGCAAATAGCATCGACTTTTAATAAATGCAGACACAAAATAGTATCTTGTCAGTAGCCTTGCAAAACAAGCAACAACTCTTACGTGTACGCGGCAATAAACCCCTTGAACCATTCTTACATAAGGCATGAAATGATGTCCTTCTGTCAATTACTCTCTCTCTTACTTTAGGCTACATCTACTACATTAACCACTTTCCACTTGGTGAATGTCATTGCAGGCAAAACAAATAAAACAAATCAAAATGTCAGCTCTAGTGTTGATGTTGACACCAAATTTTGATTCAGTTTTAGTCATAGTCTTTTGAATCAAATTCCATTTAGTTGTAGTCATATTTTAGTCATCTGAGATGTTTTACTGTTGGTCTAGTTTTAGTCGACTATAAATCATAAGATTATAGTCGACTAAATCTACAGTTCATTTAGCCGACTAAAATGTATTTTGGCGGTGCCTTGATGCCGTCATAATGGCTGATTTTACTCTTGGTTGCATGTTGAAAATAGCCAATCTACAAGCTCACAACGCGTCGCAGTGCGACGCGTTGTGAGCTTGTAGATCTGCTATTTTCAGAGCGCAACACCTGAGCATAAAGCATAGTCTTTTAGTTCTACTGGATCTCTTCTCCACTAGTCCACTCCCTAACATTTTAGTCTAGTTTTTATTTGTTGACGAAATTGTCAATATATTTAGTCTTGGTTTTAGTCATCATAGCTTAGTTTTTATTTTGTTCTTATTTTGTTTTCGTCAGTGAAAAAAGGTAGTCGACGAACATTTTTCGTCATAGTTTTAGTCGACGAAATCAACACTGAGCTCTACAGTACAAGCCCACAATGCATCGCAACTCACTGTGTTGCTATTTTAGCCGAAAACAGGAGATATTGATCTATGGGCCACATGGCTTGGGAACCATTGGCTCCCAAGGCTACATTACTTACAGTACTTACATAATGGGAGATCCCTTCCCACAGAGGGATACACTGTACACATGTACGTGTCCTCTCAAAACACAGTTGCGCGTTACACTGTACCCCAACTTTGCTTACACCGTTGTACGATTTTGTATTTTTTTTAAAGATATTTTTGGAGTCTTTTTCTGCCTTTATTGATCGGAAAGTAGGCTGACAGGAAATGCGGAGAGAGATGGGGGGGGGGGGGGTAAGCAAAGGTCATCAGGATCGGGAGTCGAACCCGGGACATGCTGTCAAGCTGGATTACCAGCGTATGAAGTTTGCGCCTGGACCGCTAGGCCAGCGGGCGCCCACCATGATACGATTAAGTAAGAAAAAGGTTGTAAGTGTTGAACGCGGGCGTGTGTGTGTTTAGATGTTAAAAGAGCAAACAACGGTGAAGGCATGAACTCCCCAATTCTTTACCTGCAGTCTCCAGCCATCCCGCACACCCACACAAACGGGAAGATACAAACAAATACAAACACAAAACACACAGTGGGAGAAACAGAACAATCTGTGTGGTCATCATGCACAAGCACACACGCACCCAGGCATATAGTACAAGGGGCTCCTGCCAGTGCTTGACATTCTACACATGAAACACTGGGCTCTGAAGCCCATACATGATGCAACACACATACGCGCGCACACAGCCACAATTTCTCTCTATTTCAAAGACTGACATAAAAACTTAGCAAAACACAGGCAAGCAAGCAAGCAAACATGCGCGCGCGCGCGCACCCCCCCCCCCCCCCCCACACACACACACACACACACACACACACACACACACACACACACACACACCAACAACAGTCTTTCACCCCCTGTCTCCATCAACAACCACCCACCCACCCTGGCTCTCGCCTCCCTTTGCAGGACTTGTATGAAAATGTTGAAAGCAGGCCTCCGAGGCCTTTAGAATTGGAGAAAAACAAATGGCATAATTCAGGAGAAAGCTCCACAACTCCAGGGCTGCTGGGCCACTCGCCGAGCCTCATAATTTGGACAAGAAGAGAGAGCAAGCGAGGCTGGGAGAGACGTGAGCACATGAGACTGAGAGGGGAAGAGCGAGGACAGAGAGAGAGAGAGAGAGACTGACGGATGGAAGTAAAGGAAGAGAGACACAGGTTACACAGGTGGACACAGAGGACTATCAGAGACTCTGGGATGGAAAGACTGATAAGGGAGAATACAGACAGACAATACAGAGACAGCGAGCTAATGAAAAAAACTTTCGTAGGTATGAATAAGGTTTAGCTAGGTTCTCAGACAAACAGCAGTTACCTTTCTCTCTGTCTGTAATATGTATGCTATTGCTATGTATAGTGTACACATATAGTGCATATATATATATATATATATATATATATATATATATATACATATTACCCTCCAAGGCAGCTTGTGATTAATGAAAGACTTTCAAAGGGACTTGGTGTTCGTTCTTTTTACCTTTCAGACTTTAGTATGTGGAGTTATTCAGGTCAACATTAAAGGACTGGATGCTCAGCCGTGCACACAATTCAAAAACATACCCGGTGGTGGAAAAGGCACTCAAATGCATAAATAAAAGCAGACGTACCTTGATAGAGAAGTAGCCTACACTCATGAAAGACTTCAAATGAAAATCAAAACAGAACAAGAAACTAAACAAAGTTCTGGTTACTAAACAATACAAATAAATGAACAAAATAAAAAGCTGTGTTTTGAGAGGACACATGCATGTGTAAAGTGTTTGCCTCGCTATGTGGGAAGAGATTTACCATTATGTCTTTGGAGTCAACGGTTCTGTAGCGTGACACATCTTGATATAAGTACATCCTTGCCCATGATGTACAGTACAAGTACACCCCCTGGACATGACGCTAGTACGTCACAGGGACATACCCCAAATCCGACCCTTGATGCTTAGTGCCAAGCAGGGAGACATTGGGCTACAAGCTCTTGTGAGCTTGTATTTTCCTGCTTCAGTGCTGACATTTTTGACCATTGAGCTAATAGAGCCTGCCTGCTTGCTCGGGGGATGAATTGAATCTTGACCATCAGGTCAAAATGTGTGTCAGGCCCTGTGTCTAGGTGAGACATGACCTTTGACACGATCAAAATGTCGCAATAGAAGAGCAGGGAGACCAAATACAACCACTCCAATTGTATAAGTTATATTGTATTAACATACTCTACCATACAGATTGGACAAAATACAATTGCATTCATTAAAAAACAAGTTACATAGTAAGGCTTTAAGTAAAAAGAAATTCATAATCACAAAGTACTTCTTCCACCCCTGGTGTGTTTGATTTAACAAGGTAGGTTCTGGGCCTTTTAACCGACAGCGACATAACCACACATACACACAATTCCAATCATGAGTTTTATAAAACACTCTTTTCTGTTACAAGTGTTCTGTGGTGTGTTTTATGCTTTTGTTCTTTCTTATTGCACGTAACCTCAATGTCAAGAAGATAATGGTGCAAGGCAGCAGTGTTTATTGTTGTTATTACATCGTTGCTGTCGGGTGGAAACCTGTCTGTCCAAAACTGTTCCTTTTGTTATTATTATTTAAAAAACTTTGTTTTTAAATAGTGAAAATAGCCAATGCGACACATTGTGAGCTTGTAGATCTGCTATTTCTTTTGTGTGACACACTTGTATGATGGAGTAGGGCATTCAATTGCAAAAAAAACACAGGTAAAACATACAAGGTTTCTGCCCGACAGGCAACAATATTGTAGTTATTAATCACATGAACCCCAGCGTCTCTATTCTGGGCACGTCATAATAGGTGAACATTCAGCTAAACATAGCCAATCTACAAGCTCACAACATGTCGCAACACATCGCAAAGTAACGCATTGTGAGCTTGTACATCGGCTATTCTTGACAAAGAGATTTAGTGTAGAGGGAAAAGGGAGGAAGCCAAGTACAGACCCCTGGGGGACCCATCAAATGGTATTATTTGATTTATTAATAAAAGACAAAATGTGGAGAGTCAAGTACAAACAGTGCTGTCAGCACACAAGCAGAAGCTGGACTGACATGAGGTTGAATGTACCAGATTATACCATATGGTTTGGATTAATTCTCATTTTCAAATTTGTTGGAAGGTGTTGCATTAAAACTGTTTATAGCCTATCAGTGAGTGTACCAATTTAGACATTTTGCAGACACTCGTAGTGACTGACAAAGTGCAAGATCACAGTAAGTGACATAAATCATATGCAGCGGTTCTCAGGGTGGGGTCCAGGGATCACCAAGGATGCTCGAGGGGTTCCAAGGGATCGCCAGCTAAATGAATGATGCGTAGCCTGCGAGCTAGTTCAGGGATACACTCGAGAGGTTTCTACGCATGTGCAGCACTATGTGGGCGATGTACAGTATGTGACGTGTCAAGCAGCTGACCATTGGCGGTCTACTTAAGCTCACCTGGCACTTCCTCTTGCAAGCTGCTGTCAGTGCTGCCACTGATGTTGTATGAGCTTTGTTTGCTCCCACCACCACCACCAGTACGCTCCGCTTTCCCTAAGGGTTCTGTTTCCCCCTCGGACTTTGTTCTAGATGTATATCTCCCCGCTCTTAAATGGTTGTCTGCTAATGTGTTATCTGACCGAATTGATGATTAGGATTAGGAACCAAATGGACCCTTACAGGTCTGTAATTCTCAGAGTGTACAAATGGACCCTTACTTTGTTCCATTTGTACACTCTCAGAATTATAGGGCCTAATTCATACCAAACTGGGGTCTACTTGAAATGAAAAGTTTGAGAATCACTGAACTAGTCATCAAAACAACAGGGAAAGCGGCCAAATAAGAATATACTGTAGCAGGTAGAAGGTAGATATAAAACGGTTGAAATCTATTGAAATAGCATACTACCTAATTCACTTAGTATCTGTAAACAGGCAAACAACATACTGTAGTGTATATGCATCAAAATAGCGCACCTATATGGAATAATTTATTCTCAGATAGCATCTGTTCTCTGTCGAATGGTCATTGTCTTCAAGGCTTCCGCTTTGATGTTTAGTGAAATGTCATCTTCAACCCTTCATCTTTAGGCATAAAGCCAATGTGATGTTGAAAACAGGTGTATTTTCAGATAGGGCTAATGCATTATATTGCCTTCCTTTCATCCTACATGTGTTGTTGCCAAATCCTTCTCTCGCATCTTTCTCTCCGCTATAAAAGTCCTGGGTCACGTAAACACTGGGGATAGAAAAGAGGATTCTGTCTTTATGTGTCTCTAAGCCTGCAACTGCTTTGTTTTGAACTGTTGTTTTGAATGACACTATTGCAAATATGTAATCAACATAAATATGGATAAAAAATGTTGCAACAATGTTAATAGGCAAAAAGTACCGATACAAATACTAGTATCGGTAACAGTATTTGCCAGCATACAGTAAAGGGGGGCACATGCTACCATTTTTGGTGGTCACCTTATCACGCGGTGGTTTGAAAACTACAACATGACGTCACTCAGTGTTGGGCAGTAGCGAGCTACAAGTAGCGACGCTACATAGCTTAACTACATTTCCCAGTAGCGTGACGGTAGCGTCGCTCCTTTTGAACCAAGTAGCGATTTCTGTAGTGTAGCTATTTTTAGACCCAAGTAGCGATGTAACGTCCATCATCGCTACACGCTATTCTCACTGGAGAAACGTTGACTTCTAAATAGTTTTGTGAAAAAAAAAAAAGAAATCCACGGAGGTGATTGGTTGGTTTAGATATGACGACTCACGATTGGGTAAGGAACATTACGGGTAGGCCAATCAGAGTCAGCATAGGGCGGGTCATGCATGCCAAACCAGGAAGGAAATCAAAACACAGACCACTTGAAGAGCAGTCCGGAGTCCGCGATGCCAGTGGGATCCATAATAACGTTGTGTCCGCAATACTTTTCAGCTGTGTGTGATACGTTTAGATGGATCATACAGTAACAGAAAGATCTATCCACCGTCCCAGCCATGGCTGTTGAACGCAGCCACAGACGATATATTATAACTATATGATCACAGACGGAGCCAGCTAGTTTTGTTAGCCATTAGAAGCAGTGTTGCCAAATTGTGCGAAAGAAACAAGCAACCAGGTCTATAAAAATAAGCCCCAAATAAGCTGATGAAAAGCTTTACATAACCATTGTCAACTGTTTCCAAACAGCACACAAGTCAATGCCCTTTTTTTTGTCAACAGATAACTAATAGATAGCTGCTATTTTTCACTTTAGGCAGAAAATGAATAACATTATGGGGTGGGGAAAAGAAAAGGCAAACTAAAATAAATACATATACAGTAGGCTACATAAGAGGGAAAATATCATCTAGAGCAGTGGTTCTCAACCTGTGGGTCGGTATCCCCAGGGGGGTCCCCACATGATTTTTGGAGGGTCCCCAGATGACAGTGAAGTGACCATTTATGGACTTTTAAGGCCTTTTTAATACAAAAAAAAAGAGAACAAAAAGTAGACCATTACAATCAACAAACTATATTATAAAAACTGTGTCAGATATTGGCCAAATAGTCAAATAATATAAGAAAGAGGCAAACATTTTGAAAATAGCAGATCTACAAGCTCACAACGCTTCGCATTGTGTGGCATTGTGAGCTTGTAGATCTGCTATTTTCACAATTTGTATCTGTGGAACCAAGTCAAACTAAATAATGCCTCAACTCCTCCATTCCAAGTGCTTGTCAGGGTGGGGGGTCCCCAGTTCAAATATGATTATTTTGGGGTTCAAATATGATTATTTTGAGGGGTCCCCAGTTCAAATTTGATTATTTTGGGGAGTCACGGCCTGAAAACGTTGAGAATAACTGATCTAGAGCAGTGTTGATAATTCATATATTTTATATACATTTATTTGGATTTAAATACAGTCTAAATTGATCAATTGATTTTACTTACAAAATGAGGAATATATAGGAATATTATTTGAAAATGTCAGTTTTGTTTGACATCACACATTATAATAAACAATCAAACTGAGCATTTTTTGCCTGCCTATTTGTTTGGTGGAAAGTTGTTCTTGATCATGAAGTTGATAGAAAAATAAAATAAAAAAGTAGTGTCAATGTAGCTAGCTACTTTTGGCATGTAGCTTGTAGTGTAGCTTACTACATTTCTCTGACGATAGCTTCCGTTGTAGTTGAGCTACATTTAATCGAGAGTAACTAGTAGTGTAGCTTGCTACATTTTCCAAGTAGCTTGCCCATCACTGACGTCACTGAGCCGCGGTGATAAGGTGACCACCGCTCACCCTGACTGACCGACATCACCCTATCACCGCTGGCTAGCTCGAGCGGAATTCCGGCCAGTGTGATTGCCTCGTATCCAAACCACCGTTTCGGTGATCACCCTATCACCTTTATCACCTTTAAGGTGATAGGGTGATCACCTCATTTGGTAGCATGCAGGAGCCTTATACCATGGTTTATTTGGTCTTTGAGGAAGCCAATGTTTTCCATTAATTTCAAAACGCTATGAAAATAACTTGCACAGACTAGAAACTTGAGTTTTAAAGTGTTTTTGTGCACATCATAGACACGTTTGGTTGGGTGTCCTTGATAAGTCACAATATACCCACCTAGTATGCAGATACACTTCACAACTGGACACACAGATGTTGCAGGAATCTAACCTGTGACCTTTACTACGAGGTCTTTCTCACTAAAAGCCCCAATCTACAGCTCTTATGTCCCCCCCAAACAACAGCAGGTAATTTGTTGGCGCAAAGTGATGCCCCATCGACAGCTCTCCTCTCGACCTTTTCCCGCGCAGTGATTTGACATTTCCTTTAGAAAGGCCATGGATAGATCATGTGTTAGTAGTCTGGTGCGGGGAAGACTCGCATACAATGACTAATGAGCATTGCTATGCCGCGAGACAAGCTTATGTTGTTGTGAGCTAGTTTGACAGCATTTTATGTGGTGTTATGCATCATCGCTGACGTCCAACGTGTAGTAGGTAAAGTAATGGCTTGAAGAATGTCAACACTACAGAAATGCAGCAAGATGTGAAAGGCACAGTAATTGATTACAGATTATGTTGCCTAACATATTTTAACATGTTTTAACATATTTGACAGAGTTCTTGATTGCTAGATGGTTGCTCAGAAACACATTTGATAATGATAAGTCATAAATGCTCTCCTATTATGACAAGTTGCCTATTAAAACCACTTAAGCCCTATATATACTTCGCAGTGCAACGAATAGCAAACATTTGCTGAAAAATGAAATACCAAACCAACAAAATGAAAAATATCCACTAGAATGACAAAATTGGGACGCCAGAGTATTAGACTCATGAGGTAAATTAAAAGGACACAAAAGTAACTGCAAAGTAATCGAATTACAACACTGTGTTGGCGCAACCTTTTTCTCTCCAGCACATCATAGTTTGATAGTTACCAATAACAACTGCGTGAAAATAAGTGATGGTTGTGAGGCAAGAAGTGTTCTTCACACTCAGTGTGACATGGCACAAAGGCACAAAGGCACATCTTCGTGTGACCCCCGCGAGTGGCTTCATGCCCCGCTTCTCAATTCTGACGGTTCATTTCTCAGCCACCTCAATCCAATTCTGTAACAAGCATCCCCGTCTCAAACAGCACGCCAGAGCTCTCGTAAAGATCAAAGGATAGATTAAGAGCTGCAGCTGAGTTGATATTTTACCAGCGACCTCAAATCCTCCTGTATGAGTAATTTCCGGTTTGTTCTTAGACCAACCACAGCCTGTGTGTGTGTGTGTGTGTGTGTGTGTGTGTGTGTGTGTGTGTGTGTGTGTGTGTGTGTGTGTGTGTGTGTGTGTGTGTGTGTGTGTGTGTGTGTGTGTTTTCTGTGAGTGTTTGTGCATGTCTCTGAAATCGTTGCCAATCATTCATTAAATGGTCTGCACTTCTGTAGCAATGTGCTACATTCACCCATTCACTTCATGCAGAGGCCTCTGCTTTGTCCTCCAGGTGTCCTTCAAATAGAAAATGCAGTAACTATGGAAAGAATCAAACAGATAAAAAAGGCTTTAAACTGGCCAGTCAAGTGAGTTATCGGTATATCAGTGATATTACCCTAATTGAATATCTGATTTGACCTTTGACACAAATATGTGTACAAAAATGTAGTTACTTTGTAGGGGGATGAGGAAAATGCAGCAATGTGGCAACGTTTTGAGAAGTTGGACGGCCTTTGCTATTTGCAACGTATATAAAGCAAAACAAACTACTGTTTTCAGGTAACACCTGATTAAAAAAATATTGAAATCTATTTCCATCACGCACCTACCGCGATTTGAGTGTGTTGATTGGTTGTAGTTCTAAAATGCAACCACGGGGTGGCGCCGACTTGGAGAGAGCAAACTTCTAGGGCCACCACACACACACACACACACACACACACACACACACACACACACACACACACACACACACACACACACACACACACACGCCTCAGGGACAGCGTTTACACAGACAAGATTTTTAAATATAATTATCATATTGAAATAATTCCGATCAGAGATTCCATTGCTTTTTTGTCCACATTTATCTTCAAAATTGCTTATTGCCCCAGCCCTAAGAAGTATAAAAGTAAATGTAATAAGAAATAGGCCTATTACATACAGTAAATTAAGATACCCCCATTTAATCTATTTACAAATGAAAAACTGATTACAGCTTACTGGTTTACTATATTGAATATGTTTTCCCTAACTTTTAAACATTAAGTTCAGAGTAATTTTCAACATGGCATCACCAACTGTACCAACGAAAAAAAGGGGGGGGGGGGGGGATTGCTGAGCTAAGGAGACCCCTGCCGAGGTCTGGGCAGAGAGACTGGGTCCTGCTACCAGTCAGGCCTCGAACCAATGTTCAAGTGCGTGAGCGAGCGCGCACAGACACACACACACACACACACACACACACACTAAACACCGTCTGGCAGAGAGCAGGTCTCTGGCTTAGATCAGTCTCTCTCTCGCCCTCTCTCTCTCTACTTCTCTTCATCCTCTTCTTTCTAATCTCCTCCTGGGGAGAGAACTATTGGCCACACAGCCACACCACCTCACGCAGCGAAAGAGAGACGTACAGACATACGAAAAGACGGCCGGACGGGGAAAAGCCATTGAGGGAGGAAAGAGGGAGAGAGAAAACGAGATGCATGAAGGAGAGAAACGGTGAGAGGGAAAGACAGGAGAAGAGAGGGGGAAAGATAGTGAGAGAAAGCGAGAGAGAGAGAGAATGACCTGTCAGCTTGCCTGCTTTGCTTGGGGCAGATGAGGGGATTTGGGCTTTTGGAGGATTTCTGGGGATTTGAAGACATCCCCTGGACAGCCTCCCTCGCCCAGATCTCTCAATCACATTGAAACTGACAGATCTCACCTGACGAGCAAATCACCGCCGGAAAATGTGCTCGAGTAAATGCATAGAGAAAAGTTATAGCGTTGCGCTCACATTCGCCTCAAGGTTTCAAACGAACGAACAGTGGGTGTAGGATAAATGTATACTGTGGAAATAAAATGCCACACCAGTGTGCCAATTAAGGTTTCGTTAAAGGAGCACTTCACCCCTGGAAGAACTTTTGTAGTATAATATTTGTAGTAGATAACAGTAGCAAATTTTGAAATTTGCACCCTATGGCCAGAACAATATAGAAGTATGTGTTTTTGACTGGGGTTTGACTGGACTGCAGTATTACTACAATGACCATAATGCTTTGGGGCACTGCCCTTCCTTGATGGGAGGGGAGAATGCGTGGGGGTGTGGTCTACATTGTAACTTTCCCCTCCCAGTTCTCACTACAACAACATCAACACATGTTGATGTTGTCATCAACCAGTGTTGCCATGTCTGCTTATTATAAGCGACTCTGGGACTTTGTAAATATTGGTAGTTGAGGGTTACTTTTTTTGGGCTTGTTTTTAAATACATAGATAAAATAATACGGACCCTCATCTGAAATTATAATTTCTGCCAAGGACCCCTGTACCAGATTTGTGTTGTTAAAATGTTTCAAAAATATTCCATACATTTAGTGCTTTTTTTACTCAAGATTTCTTAGAAAATAGCAGATCTACAACCTCACAATGCGTCACATCGCTACGCGTTGTGAGCTTGTAGATCGGCAATTTTCAAATAGCCCATGTCTAGGTTTCAAGTGCTCTTGGCCTATAGGTATTTTCTTTTGGGCTTGTTTTCATAGATCTGGTTACTTATTTCTCTCACAAGATCTGGCAACACTCAATCTTCGCTGCTGTTGTATTGTATTCTGTATTGATTGCATCTTTTAGCAAACTAAATATCATGTGTAAATTAGCAGAGTAGCACAAAGTGTGTGTGAGTTCAACATTCCTTCCCAGTTCCCACCATGAAGACAGTCCGGTGCTGGTGATGTCCATCTAGTCGGGACATCCATGGCGTTGAGGCATAGTCAACAATATAATAAAACAAAACGTTTCATACTCATGTCATGCATTTTTCCTTATTTCTGAGAACATAATGTTTCACTGTCATTTACAGTTATATTCTTTGGACTAAACTTGGCCATTACTTTAGAATAGATGACATGCTAATGTTCAAATACTCTTGTCATACACAGCCGAATCGTTTTCTTTTTATTTTCAACTGAGACTGTTTCATGCTTTCAATTGGTGTATATGGATAATGTTAGGTTTTTACTATAGCCTATATTGTATCTAAGACCAGTAAAGTTGAATCCAACGTGTTGGGGTCCCCAGAAAAATAATGATTGCATGTCGAAGTAAATACTAAGAGAATGAACAAGAGTTTTTCACTATTATTATTATCTGTAATGCTTACAAGTCATGTAATTATGTACCATATTCTGCCAAATGAAAGACCATCTCCTATCCTATATCATGAAACAGTTCAAAAGAACCCTTATAGAATTGGGTGTTCATACATTTTGTCATTATAAATGCTTACACAATGTAGAATATACCAATGAGTAGAGCAAGCAGTGTGTAAATGTAACCGTTTTATTTAGAAAAATAATATATATGGCTGTAGTCCCAGGTCTTCAACAGCAGTTCCATTCTTGCAGGCTGATGACGACTTTCTGTCCTGTCATTGGAAAGAACACATTAGATTAGACTTGTAGTTTACATCATCCGACGTGATACATAATTTATTCTTAGTTGCATGCGCACCGAAAATAGCAGACCTACAAGCTCACAAAGTGTTGAGTCCGCGACGCGTTGTGAGCTTGTAGATCTGCTATTTTCGGGATGCGACGGCGTCATGTACTCAGTAGCTCTGAAACATGTCAGTCATGGCGGAGCTTCAACCTGGTATTTGCACTTTCTACATGTACAGACCGTACATCTACATAAACGTTCAGATTTCAAATATAAAGTCCTGACCTCATGCCACGGATGTTACAATTTGAATCGGGTGGGTCTAAGTACCAGTATCTTCCGTATTGTTTAATAAAAAGCATTTTAATCCAATCGGTGGCCATTTTCTCCTTATGCTTTCAATGACGCGACCCTGTCGGTTGGGATGTGTATTGCACTCTGATACATTATACATCTATGAGAAAATGGCCACCGTTCGGATTTAAATGTTTTTTTATTGAACAATATGGAAGATACGTGTACTTAGACCCATCCGATTCCAATTGTAACATCTGTGGCCACGGGGTAAGAATTTCATATTTGAAATATGAACGTTTATGTAGATGAAAGGGCTGTGAATGGAAAAAGTGCCAACACCAGGTTGAAGTTCCGCCATGACAGTCATGTTCCAAAACAAAGACATGGGTTTCCGAGGCTAAATCGAAGTCAACAATAACAAACGTTCCGTTCACGCCAGGCTCCACAAGCTAGTTTAGTCTACCCAAGGGATACAACATGAGATTATAGTGATAGTGGCAACTTTACAGCATGTTTACTTACTCGAGAGACAAGCGTCCACCGTCCACGGTCCGTGTACATTCTGTCAGTTCCACTAAGAAACATCCCCGACGGGTTGTTGCTCCTCACTGCCCGCCTTAGCTGCGTGTGGGTCCGGGTACTAAAGTATAACTCTGATATGTTTACACACACGCCATGACAGTACATGTGTGAGGAAGCTAAAGGGAGTTGCCGAGTGGGGAAATGTTTGGGAGACACCCTCAGGGGCCGGTCCTTTGAACCATGGGGGTTGGTTTGGGTTTGAACTACACCAGTAGTCACCTGCAGTATGTAGTGCGGACATAAGGTGAGACACGGCTGAAAACGTCATTTTCCGCGTCATTTGACGCTTTCAGCCGTGTCTCACGGATCAAACGGATCAAAAATCTAAAAACACAGATACAACACAAAAAAAACACCAGGATCATGTTTATGGGGTCCTAGACTTCATGAAAAAAGGTTTTGGGTGAAGTGTCCCTTTAAGAGAGGCAACATATGATAACAATACTATCAACTTCAAAATCTCTAAACCTTGTCTTAAGTCTTAATTGACTCCATCGCATTTAAATCACACATGGTTTCATTCCAATCATTTTGTTCTTTCGGGTCTCTGCTTGTTATAATTTTGGCCCTGATTGCTTTCATTCCGTCAACATTCACTCACTATGTCTCTTACCACACATCTGGGACACCGAGGTTATAATAATTGCCTCTCATACAAAAGACATGATAGCCTATTCAAAAATGCTATGTGCAGGTTCTGCAGAATTACAAATTGGATGATTGCCATTAGAAGGGGTTTGTGTGGGCTCTGAAATGGGAACAATAGCCTAACTGCCATTAGCGTTTACTGTATTGTTCTTAGTTCAGAAATGTTATGAATCTCACTGAGCTTTGGGGCATATTACAATGCATGCTATGAGATCTGAGGACATAGGTTGAATAGATATTACGCGCATGCACGTGCACACACGCACACACACACACACACACACACACACACACACACACACACACACACACACACACACACACACACACACACACACACACACACACACACACACACACACACACACACACACACACACACACACACACACACACACACACACACAATTTGGATGATTGCCATTAGAAGTGGTTTGTGTGGGCTCTGGAATGGAAACTCACATGGAAACTAGAAAAGTCCAATCATAAAAACAGAGTCTGTCAGAGTACTGCCAGACTCAAAGGATTTATAATAGAAAGATGGACCTAGCTCAATTTGCGCTGGAAAAAGGCATGCAGCACTCAGCGGCGCATGCAATCAAAAGTGACAATAGTACCAAGTTACCTAATATATTTAATAGTGATTATATTGTTGTTAAATGTGCTCTGCAAAAAAATGGCCAATTAAATTTGTCCGTGGCACACATCATTCACTAACCATGTTAAGACCCCTACAAAGCCATCAAAGGAGGCAAATGGGATGACAGGAGGAAAGCTACATTCATTGTTCACCATGCAGACGAGTCAGATGACACCTGGATGTATCCTTCATTGCAAGGAGGGTTTTTCTCACCCATTCCAGAAAGTAGAATGCACATTTCCCTGGTTTTATATCATAACGAACACTCTGGTTCCATTCTCTTTATGTAGACATATTAAGCCTAATTCACTAACAACACAGGTGAAATTAGGTTCTACCTGTCATTCTTGAGCTGGATAATTTGTTAAATTGGTTATGGGAGTGGGTGAGCATATTTTAAAGCAGTGGTTCTCAATACTTTTTTCTTTGGAGCCCCCCCCTTCCTACATCTGACAAAAGCTGAGACCCCCCACAGGTGCGCATGCGTGCGTGCGTGCTTCGTGCTTCCTAAAGTATACCCAATAAGTACAACATGACTCCAACTGTGTACTGTTCTGTTGGCTTTATTGACGCTACAAACGGGAACACATAGTAGGTGATGTCACATCCTGCCTGCTCCTATAACATATCCTGGTTGCCATAGTTACCACAAAATACGATATCGCCACATCTCTTTCTCGAGACGAAAGGGTAGACTACCTTTGGTCTCAGCAGACCTTAGAGGATTATTTTGCCTCTTTTGTGGGAAGGTCTGTCCCTGTCTAAACCCTGTAATATTAACACCAGCACTTAAAGGTAGGGTAAGTGATTTACGTTGGTTAAAATAAGTGTTAAATAGCTCTATATTCTGATAGTACTCATCAACAAACAGTTTTTCTTTTATAACAGATCAATCAATAATAATCACTTTTTTTTTCTTTTTACATTTGTATGCAAAACAAGGAAGTTTAGTCTACCATTGCATTGCCAAAACTAACACAAGAATTATTTTAATTACAGCCATTGCAGAACGAGAATTCCTGTGCAAACCCCTAAGCTGACATGTTTGGGTGATCGCGACATCCATAATTCTTCATCGCCTCTACACAAATGACCTACCAGTATTTTAAAAGCATCGACTCGGATGCTGTCAACACTTGTTTCAGTAGATATATGTTAACTGACACTTAATTTGCCTGAAACCTAAAACCACTCCCTCCACACACACACACACACGCACAAGTGGAAGGAGATCTCTCTCTCTCTTCCTCCTCTCTCTCGTCGGCTGTCTTTCCGATATGGCTACATAAACTTCACACGTGCCATTACCTTTCAGTTTTATGTACACTTGACTGTCAGGTTAACTTGTGTAGCTGCACTGCCATTAATCATTTGTGCACAACACTGTACAACTCTGTAGTCTTGTAACAACCTTGAGCTCAAACACCCAACAAGATGGTGGAAATGCTGGTCGACTTCCACAATCCTCCTGCCTCCCCACCCTAGAAATCACCGGCCAAGCTGTGTCTGTGGTTGAGTCATTCAAATCTGGAGATCCCCACATCACGACACGACTACCAGCAGAGCCCACACATGATTCACTTGACTCCAGCATGCCTCATACAGATTGTGGACAAATCCTATATGTCCCAATGAATCCTTCATATATAGTCAATATTTTCAGGCTTTGTGACGATCACAATATCACACTTCATAATTTAGCGATGATATAATTGAAAAGAACCATGAGCTTTCAAACTTGGAACTTGAAAATCCTTAATGAGCTTGGTGATTATCACCTTATTCTACTGTACTTTTACAGAAACCTGCTTTGATTTGCACCTTAAATTAATTCAGTGTTCAGGCAGGTTGCATGGTGTTACATCCTGCATGTCGAACAGATGCTCAACACAAACAAACATTCCTCTTGAGTGTAGGTTTGTGATACTACACATGGTTGTGTGATGACATTTCTAACACTGTATTAATATTCTAGTCTTTGAGTCTTGCATGCCGCACCTACTGTGTTTGTAATGTACAGTGGGCGATGAACGAGCGTCTAATAATAATAATAATATTCCTCAGTAGTAGGATATCCTAGTGTTTCTCTCAGTATAAATTGCTCTGGACAAGAACCATGAGTTTGTTGCTAAACATCACATAAATGAGGCCGTCGAGTGCCGAGCCTTGTGCTGAGCACACCGGCAGAATGACAATAAGCTAATCAATGAAAGTGACAAATTAATGAATGGGATCTATAGACAGGCAAGCGCGACAATGGCGGCTCCATTAGGCACAGGACATTTTTGAAAATATAGTTGTTTTAGGTAGCGTGATATAGGCTATTCATCCATTGTTGGTTCCCCCATGTGAATATGTTTTACTTCCATGAGAACGTTAAAACAAAACAAAAGGCACTGCAGTCATATGCAACAAATCGATTCCAAACCCATTTCAAACCGGTGCATATTGTTGCATAAGAATTTAATTTCATACTGTTGCAACTGCATGTCAAAGCTGGTTCTCACATTAGCCCCACAGTGCAGGGCTTTGTGACTTTGTTATTCTGCAGCTCTCCTGAGTTCATGTTTGAAGAGGATCAACTGCCGCGGGAGACTTCCAAGGGCTGCCAATGTCACCGGCCCGCTAATCCTGTCGTAATACAGGACCCGGACAGCAGCCACAACCACACTGTACCGGCCCCTAGGCTGCATGGAGCTGTGTCTTCAGCATCGTAGTACTGTATGTGCTTAGGAAGTTAAAGCTTACACCCCATTCACACATACAGTACTAGTCTGGCGCTTAAGGACTAACTTCAAGTTTCAATGCAATGTCTATGTAGACAAGCGTTTCATGCTTTTAGCTTCCAGAAGAACAACGTTTCGACCACAACCGGGTCTTGAGTTAGACCTAATGAAGACCCGGTTGTGGTCAAATGTTCTTTTTCTACAGGAGTCTTGAAAATAATTCATGATAAACTCCTAGTCCTATTCCTTCATGTTTAGCTCATGTTCCTGCTAGGTAAACTCATATTCCTGCAAGATAAACTCATTCTTCTACCCAGGGCATGTTATAAACGCGAAAGAATAATAACAACTTTATTCATTTTACTTTCTACCCATGTTTTAATGACTTGTGACCTGTTTCATACGCAAAGGATAATCAATGGGGTGCAGGTTATTATGCAAGGGATAATCAATGGGGAGCATTGATTATTGAGAAATAAACCTAAGGGTTTATTTTTAGCGGTGCCAACCGCTCTACACTTGACTTTTGACTTTTGTATGTCCGTCCGTCCGTCCGTCCGTCCGTCCGGCGGTTTCAGCACGGGATGAGCACGGCAAAGAAGCAAACAGCTATAACTTCAGTTTGCAGCATGCCACCAAGTCCAAATTTGGTATGTGGACTTAGACCACCAATAGGGACGAGCATGAATTGATGACGTTATCAAAAAGGGGTCCAGGGACCCCCAGCGCCCGTATGAGCACGGGATGAGCACGGGATTTTAAACAGCTATAACTCCAGTTTGCAGCATGCCACCAAATCCACATTTGGTATGTGGACTTAGACCACCAATAGGCACGAGCATGAATTGATGAAGTTATCAAAGAGGGGTCCAGGGACCCCCCGCGCCCGTATGAGCACGGGATGAGCACGGGATTTTAAACAGCTATAACTCCAGTTTGCAGCATGCCACCAAGTCCACATTTGGTATGTGGACTTAGACCACCAATAGGCACGAGCATGAATTGATGAAGTTATCAAAGAGGGGTCCAGGGACCCCCCGCGCCCGTATGAGCACGGGATGAGCACGGGATTTTAAACAGCTATAACTCCAGTTTGCAGCATGCCACCAAGTCCACATTTGGTATGTGGACTTAGACCACCAATAGGGACCAGCATGAATTGCTGAAGCCCCACCCCCTCTGTCTTCCCATTGGCTGGCCTTCAAACAGCCATAACTCAAGTTCGCAGCATGCTATGGAGTACAAATTTTTGCGAACGCGGAAGGAGGCGCGGCGAAGCCGCGACTCCGCCCAAGTGGAGCCTACTACTATGTAACTCGGCTCGGCTTGTGTGTCTGTCTGTGTGCAGTATGTGTGCAGCCGCGCCCCCATGTGACTCACGCTCTCATTGGCTCGTGCCCCCATGTGACTCAAAACTCTGTGACTGAAATATAGCAGCTGCACTACCTGTGTCCAGCCGCTAGAGTGCGCCAGAGTTCACTACTACAGTGTGGCTGAAATATACAACTGCGTTCGCTTCCAGCGTTCGCGCTTCTTACTTGTGTACATGGACTAAAGCCAGCAATAGGGACTAACTGTCATTACTTAAGCCCCGCCCCCTCTGTCTGCCCATTGGCTGGGCTTTAAACAGCCATCATTCCAGTTTGCAGCATGCTCCCAAGTACAAATTTGGTAAGTGGACTCAGACCACCAATAGGGACGCATTGAAATGAGTTAAGGCCCGCCCCAAAGGCACCGCTTCCTTCACACAGGGTGTGATTTTTCAATAATGAACTACCTGCTCCTCATAGATTGTCCCGCTTATTACATGGCTACTTAATAAAGAAATGAATACATTGACCGAAACTTTACGACAAAACAAAGGATTGAATTGCTTACAGTAATGAAAGTAGTTCATTCATTTATGTCACATGTCAAGTGTAGATAAAATAGAATCAATATTCGGTTATTGTATTATCCATTTGTCGCCTCAAATGTTTTCAAAAACATTCTTCAGAGCAATGCTTAGCTGTGAATAATATTGTGTGTTTGTTTACATAGCTGCCATGTTGGATGCGGCACAAAATCAAGCAGCGCAGATTGATATGAGCAGGTGCTCTGAGCCGTTGATTAGACAGTGGTCTATTATTGAGTTCAGCTGTAATTATTCAAAAATAACAGACCGCTGAATTCAGGGATTAACCAATATTACATCGCATTCAACCAAGCCGTGTAATCATTTGTGGTACTATTTTGTCGCAGAGCAAAAATTTCCAATCTATAAGTTCACAACATGTCTCATTGGCTCAATGTGAACTTGTAGATCAGCTACTTTTGCAATATTTTGGAACATTTGCACATATGCCAAAGGGACACCATGGTTGAAAGTAATTAAAATTCAACTCAGAACTTAGTCATAGTGCACTTTAACCCAAGTACCTCAATTAGACAAAAAAAATAAAACAGTGAAAGCAATTTGAAAGCAACACCTCCATTAGTATCTGCATGGTGAATAGCAAAGAATGTATTTTCTCAAATGTCTTCTTAGCACGCTTGGGACATACAGAAGCAGAACACAAATGAGCTCTGGGTGTTTTGAAATCAAGGCAATGTTTGGCGATACGGTGTGTGTTTTTACTCGGTCCACTCATAGGAGAATTGGCTGGTTTTATTCATCATGATTCATGACCCCTGGTTGTTTGGCCTTTTCCCTGTTACACTATGTACTTTCAAGCAATTTCTGAATTCTGACAGTGTCTGTAGGTGTTGTGTGTGTGTGTGTGTGTGTGTGTGTGTGTGTGTGTGTGTGTGTGTGTGTGTGTGCCTGTGTGCGTGTGTAATGTTTTTTTGAAAGGATGCATTGAGTGTGTGGCCCCCCAAAAAAGCTTGTGCAGCCACGTGCACAGATGATTGCCTGTTTGTTCTGTGCTCTGTTACTCCTGATGACTTATTGATTGCTATACTGAAAGCCTGACAAAAAAAAAAAAACACCAACAACTGACAAACCTTATTTCTGGAAAATCTCCAAGTCCATAAGCTCTAGTAATTACAGCACGAGAGAACAAAGAGGATTGTCTTAGGTTTAATTAAATTACAGGGTCAAACCGGAAGACACACTTGCATACAGACATTGGACAAAGTCTTTTGTTGGTCCACTCAATGCCACTTGATACTCAAGTTCCTTGTCTTTTGAGGTATATTGTCGACTTTCTCATTCTCATCAAGCTTTTCATCTGGGCTGCCGGTCCTCACATCAATAAACCAATATCATCTTGGCAACTGAGAACAAGATAGATTTAATTTTTTCACTTGGGCATAGCTGTTGTGAATCAGAGTCCAGGGATTGGGGGCTAAGATTTCCGATGCGGGGCCACGTGTATGTGTGAGCCAAAGTTATAATGACTGTCTATGGGTATTCTCATAAATGTGAAATATGACTATGGCCGTGATCGTGTCCTTTGTCAAGACAGTCGTGGCCAAAGAAATTGTAAATGTGTCAACTGGAGAGGCTTAATTATGAATTTTAATTGAGACCTTTACCTATCATGCAAGAGTATTAGGATGTACATCATCTCAGGTAGAAATGGTGTAGAGTGTCATATCTCATATTATACTGCTGTCACCATCCAATTATATAGATTTTGCTACACTCCGGATAACAAAAATAATCTATTCTTATAGGGCTTGGATGTGTATGGAGTTTTTATGCAATCTTCTCTTGTTGCCATTAGACAGTATTACACAAGCTGTATTAACAATTTTGTAATTGGCCCATAGGCTTAGTCGTCCCCACTCTTTTATCAATAATCCATATCGTTGTTGTCGGGCAGAAACCTTGTATCTCCGTATCTCAACTTTTCATGATTTTTACGTGAATTAGCTGTACTTGAGCAAAGAATAGCAATTTTTGCTCATTTTGAAACATTTTCAAAGTGAAAGTGATTAGATTTGTGTGGGTTAGATTAGGTCTGTGTGGGTTTAGGTGAACCAATGAAAAGTATTAAAATAATAACTACATTGGATCCATTGGAAAACAGGTTATTTTTCTGATTTCTGAGCAGTTTGAGATCCAAGGTTTCCACCCGACAGCAACAATACAACATTATAAAGACACTTTTTGTATGTGACCAGCAAAAGATAATTGGACAATCACAATCACCAATCAAATGGTGATTGGACAATCACCATTTTTCGACCACATACTAAACACCTAAAATCACCTGCATAAATCAGTGAACAGAACTTGGGTCTTAAAAAAAAATGCTGCATGTTGGATTGTACTTTCATCATTGCAATATGAATTCCAGCAATACACACATTGGGTCCTGCGATATCAGTCTGAACAGCCAGCTTGGCTCAGATTTATGAAGCCGGTTCTGTGCCAAAAAGGTTAAAGTCCAGGGCAGTTGTTTTCAAAGTGGGGTCCAGGGTCCCCCAGGGGTCCTTGAAGGGGTTCCAGGAAATCCCCAGCAAAATGAAGAACAATTTAACCACTTTAACCGCATTTTATATTCAGGATATTTGAAAATACCGATCAACAAGCTTGGGCATGACATTATAGGCAAAAACTTTCAAAATAGCTAATCAATTGTAGATCACCTACATTAACTATTTTTGCACGACACCGTCGTGTGACCAAGTATATATTAGGGTTGAAGCAATCTGGGAACCCATTGCCAAATAAAAAGGAAAAACAGCGCCCTCTGCTGTTTTTTACTCTTTCACTTGGCTCTGGGGGGAGCTAAATGGAGCACCCGTGCGCAAGGAAACCAGGGTTTTTGGTCTGCCCTCAGCGCTCCACTTCCGGTGGTGCGCTCATGTTTTCATTCCCTCTAACAACATTTCTACACGGAACACTAACACCACTTCTCCCAGAGAACATGGATCGTTTTGGTTATAAGCCCACTTGTTTCTATGATGAAAGAGCAAGTTAAAATGTGAATATCTTTCCGTGGTTTTGTCTGCTCCGAGGACGTTATTGTTAAATGAGTTTCGGTTTGTTTTCAGTGGGAAGCGAGAGCAGACAGTAAATCCCGCCCACTACATTTGATGGGGTAAAGTGCGGCCTGCTTCCTGCCCACTTGTAGGCCAGTGCGTACACATTATGACGAACCCCCCCGACAGATTCAAGCGGAGAGCAGAATCTGTTCTTGAGAGATTAGGGTTGAAGAGGTTACTTGATTTGCATGAAGTGCTCCTCGATTACTCGAAAAAGTAGGCTAATCAATAGAATAATCGCTAGGAACATAATCAATAGATGCAGCCCTAGTTTCAATACCATCCAAAGGACCTACTGGTCAGTGGTCAGAGGACCAACCAGTACGGGTCAGCAGTGACAAGACTAGACAAGTGTGTGGGGAATTCAGGAATTGGCATAATATCACCAACCTTTATTTGGCCTACAGTTTAATAGATTTATTGCATCCAATACAGCACATGTCTATACCAGTTATAACCTGACAAGAGGTTGAGATAATATTTAAATCTTTACCCCACTCTGTTTCATCCTTATAAAGACAATGGACTTTTTCCACCCGTTTTTTCAATCGAATGACGAAGCTTTGAGGTGTAATGTGAGTTTAATTCATTTTTTACGCTGGGTCTTATCATCATTCTTAGGCTAACTGCAATACACTAATTTATATTTGACCCAAGACTTTTAACTGGACTTTAAAGGCAGCACACACATCAATGAACAATTGGGCCTACTGGGCATAAATGATTCTCATTTATCATTGCCATTTGACCAAAGTGGTGCCTGACTTTTAATATTTTGAATAATTTTGAGATGTTTTGGATGATTTAAACCTAACGTTTAGGGACCCCAGGTAGGTTCACTCAGCAGACACTGCTCTTTTTCAGCAGTACCCAGCACTGAAATTGTACTCTTAAATCTTTGTTTTGTCGCATCCCATATTGCCATAGCAATATCAACACTGCTGCACATGACATCGCATACTTATTTACTCTAGTGTGCAGCCCTAACTTACTATTTCTTGTTAAAGTCAGTTTAGATGCCAAATCTATAGTACAACATCTAACTATGTATAAAACTAAGAAAGAAAAGAAAAACATTTCCATACGTGATATTTCTGTGCACTTGGCAATTAAGCGTTTGTGCACTCATCTAATTGTCATTACAATAATCATTAATTGTCCTCATCAGAACTAGATGGGAAAAAAGTAACGTATATCCAACATAATATCTCTTAATTGCTCATGACAGTGAACACACAGGTTAAGTTCACTGAATTAGCACAGCTGTCACAAAGCGATACGACGACAGCTGTTTGTCGTTATAAATACTGGCAAAAGTTATGCGCTAGTGTTGTTGTCAGTCTTAAAGAGATACATCTAAATTACCGTAGGCTATTTTACAGGTGCTTTCAAACTCAAAATACATCTTTGAAAAAGTAATTTATGCTTTGAGTTACTATATGTTGTATACTGTGAAATAATGAAGGACTAAACCTGACTTGATTTTTTTTTTTTAAATCCATATTTGCGTACCAATTTCAGCTCTGACTTTTAGGTGAATAATAGAAAAGTATTTATGGGCTAAAATTATTATTTCTTTAGTCACACATGCAAGGGATGTGATAATATACGAATCATTGTTATGGTTTTCAGGTAAGGGTCGTCACCTGAATGCTCCCATATGTGAATAATTTAATGTACAACTACCAATACTGTATGTAAAAGTAATGAATGTACTGTACAAGATACATGATGAATGAAAAACATTACATTTAATACAACTCAGAAAATAGATTTTAAACTCATAATTTGTTAGATCAAACACAAGGACATTATTGGATGAAATACAGAAGGTCCCAATTCCCAGCTCCCTCGTCCGACAACCGACATCCACATGAGGGAGCCACCATCAACTCCCACAACGAGCCACAACCAATACACTCAACAGTCTGTCCTTGCATCAGTTGCAAGGACCCCCACCCGCTCGCCGGCAGAAAAGTTACAGGGAAACGCTGAATCTCAATCCGTCTGTCTGACAAAGACGAGACATTACAGCTGACAGAGAGGAAGCACTATTTCTAGCTTCTGTCAATGAGCTGACATCACCGCCACACAGCTTAGTGCCTCCATCAGAGGTGTGTGCGCTTGATTACGTGTCAGATGTTGAAAATGCAACTCGTTCCAACATCCCATACAAACGGCAGGTGTGTAAATCAGCTGGTTAAGCAGTGATAATGAGGCTCATTCCCCGCATTTACTTTGAAGCTCTATAAATACCTAGAGCTCAAGGTGGTGTGGACAGGTGAGGGCCTGGCTGACTGTCAGGTGAAATTATGTTCAATCAAGATGTGTCTGTTCCCTGCGGAAGCTTAATAAATAATGGGCGGCACTAATGCAGTACTCTGAAATGAACAGTGGGGTCAATGTGTGATTGATGCTGCAATTACAGTTCTTGTGTCCGACGAGAAATGCATTAAACTTAGATGTGGTCAATCGTGAGCCCCTCCATGATATATCAATTGACCTTTGACAGCAACATATTGCTGTCGTAGTCTGACAGCAAAAAATCTTGTACGGTCTGACTCCTGCCTCTCATGTCTCTGCTCACACAGACGCGTTGTTTGACACTTGTAGATTGTCTATTTTTGAAAATGTCTGAACAAGGCTCAACCACTTAAACCCCAGCATCCGTATTGTGGGGAAAGCTTTCGCTGAAAATAGCCGATCGATAAGCTCACAACGCGTCGCAGATAAGAGAAAACTGAAAAGACACTAGCATAGGGCCCTGAGGAACTCGGCTCAACCATATGGGGTTTAAGTGGTTAAGTGGTTGAATAAAACGAAAAATTGTATTGGTTCAAATCGGTTCAAAACATCTGTAATTGATGGTCTAGGACTAGAATATGGCATTGGACGGGCTCTAATGGTACGTAGGACTATACGAGGTATAATTCAACTATACCTCTTCTTAGGCTGTCTTTGTGTCCTAAAAGCAGGCCTGTCTCGTGAGCTGTTGGAGAACTCTGATCTCCAGGAGCTGACTTCTCCCTGACTACTGACTCGCCCCCCCCCCCCCACACACACACACACACACACACACACACACACACACACACACACACACACACACACACACACACACACACACACACACACACACACACACACACACACACACACACACACACACACACACACACACACACACACACACACACACACACACCTCTTCACCTACAGTAATGCCTTGACTGTATTTCCGTGTAATGTCACGGTGTCAGAAGCCTTCGAAACTCTTTAAAAGGTTGTCAGTACCAGAACAGGTTCACTGGTTCGCTGCAGTGTATGTACTGTACACAACCATCCAGCAAAGTAAAAGCCAGCGATGAAAATCAACTTTCATGTTGCACCTGGCATCAGCACGGGAGATGTATTTGGAGTAGAATTTGCTTTGACCTTTTGATTACCTACTTATGCTGTGTTGTCTGAACAGAAATAATGTGAACGAGGATCCTGACAAAGAGCCTTCCTCAACAAAGGCTGCCAAAAGGGTTGTTGTAGAAGAGCGTTTGACAAGCTTGCTTGGATTGCTTCAGGATCATTTTACCCTTACCTGTAATTTTGTTTTGTTCGTTGGCCAGCTTCTGTCTACAGCCGAGAGAACACATCAATAACATACAGCACAAGTGTTTTTTGTTTTGTTTTTTTGTGCCAAATTTACAGAGTGTGTGTGGGTTGTGTGGGAGAGAACTTTCAGAGCACGATACTGGGGGTTTGATGAATCTGAATCCAGTATTAAATCTGCTGATTGAATCAAAAACCGACTGAATCCTTTATCAAACCTTTTTTTTATGTAAGGGGGGTCTGTGTTTGTAACATACTGTAATAGCTTTTGCCTGGACGCTCAGGTGGCGCAGGGGTAATTAATGTACCTGCCCGCCACCTCGGGTTCAAATCCACTGCGGTGCATCCGGTTTGGCCAAGCGTCTACAAAAACGCATTTCGCAGGGGAAATTCGGGAGAAGGCAGCTGGGCAGGGAGGATGATTTTTTTCACTGCATGTACTTCTACGCGGGGGGAAGTGCCTCTTAGCGGGGAATGTTGAATGGAAGGAGTATGGTAAAAATAATAGATAGCTATTAAACTTTGAAATAAACAAACCTGGGTATTTTACAAACTTGGACACTGTTCCAAACCAGAACCAACTAGCGGAACCAAACCCTAATACTGAATGTTTTTTTGTTTTTTTGTTTGCATGGTTCAAGTAGCGTTCCACCATGGCAGTAGATATCCCAACACAAACTAGGCTATAATTTTACTTAAATCTAAGCCCATTTCCCACAAAGTGTATACAAAATAAGGAATACATTGTGACTGTTGTGGAATACAATGTCTTTACCTCTTACAATCATGCAACCATCCTCTTAGCACAATACAGCAGTGAGTCATTCTTGACACATAGTTGATATATACAGCTCTCAGCCACTTATGTAGCAAGCAAGTTTACAATTAAAGAGTTTTTGTGTAATTGACATAAAATAACTTTCAGATCACAATCTAGCGACTCCAATTCAGCTTCATTACGGCCTCATCTGTGTCTA
This sequence comes from Gymnoscopelus microlampas, assembly GCF_963454915.1. Taxonomy (NCBI): domain Eukaryota; kingdom Metazoa; phylum Chordata; class Actinopteri; order Myctophiformes; family Myctophidae; genus Gymnoscopelus; species Gymnoscopelus microlampas. The sequence continues at coordinate 34,952,876 of NC_139949.1, forward strand.
ATTTCCCTAATGCCACATCTAATTGATAATTAGGATGTTCCTTAAGTGGCTGTCATTTTGGAATCCATCCACTTTGGCCCCCAAACCCTCTTTCATTTCCCCTCGCCGACGCTCATGCATCAAGCCAATTCTCTGCAACTTGGCCCTTCAAGAGTGGAGGAGGAGGTCAAGGTTTTCAATCACAGCAGAGCCCGTGTAAGCTTCGCTGCATCCCCCTGCCCCAGGGAGATCTGTCAGGATGTTTCTATGCTACACCTCAGCGGGCTGAGAATGGAATTATTTTGGGCTGAATCCATTAGGGGCACCATTTCCCTGCACCCTCTGCCACTCATCCCCTCCCTCCTCTGTGTGTTTGTGGGGTTATTTTGCCTCTTGTCTGTCTTTAGTTTAATATATTGGGATTGGCAGGGTTGCATTTGCCTGGGAGGATTTGTGAGGGGGATCCACGCCTCCGCTTTTGATATCAGAGGCCCCTCTGGTCATTCATGTTTTGTTCTTTTTAAAGGTATTTTTGTGTTTTTTTTCTGCGTTTATTGATAGGATAGTAGCTGACAGGAAACTGGGAGAGAGATGGGGGGGGACACACAGCAAAGGCCATCGGGATCGGGAGCCGAACCCGCGACACGCTGTCAAGCTGGATTACCAGCGTGTGTGGTATGCGCCTGGACCGCTAGGCCAGCGGGTGCCCTGGTCATTCATGTTTTATAACTGCTTCTGGTCAGACCGAAGTGAATACATGCATTTCCTTTTGGGAATGTAGACTGTCTGATATGTTTGATATTTTTGTTTAATCACAATTATTTTGGGCAAATTTATTTTGAAAAAATATTTTCTTTTCTGTATTTAAAAATCTAATTTCCCATAGATGTCTATGGGAACATTTCATTCACTAATAAAACAAATCTCTTAGCAAAAATACAGGCAAACTATTCGGTGAAGCCAGTCGATTTGACATAATGATCTGTGTGTACCGCGAAAACTGTGGGAGGAGAAACGCAGCAAACTTTTGGGGTTGCTCTATATATAAAGCTGAGCAAGAACACTACTGTGCAACCACACTAGTGCAGTTCCCATTCTGGAGAACCACTCATCCGTTCGATTCATTAACGACACTGCCCTGTATCCTCACTCAGCAATACACTCAGCGAGTATGAAGTTGATCGGAAGTTAAACTGGGCTTTGAATGGGGAGGGGTGCATGGGCAATGTGTGTGAGAGGACCTGGGGTAGAATTCGACCCCCATCTTGTCTCACGTGTCTCTCCTCTGTCCCTGCCCTTGGTTCCTGTCTGTCTACACTGTCACTGACCTATCTGAAATAAAGCACAAAATGCCAAAAATAAATCTTGGGGTCTGTGGGAGCAAGACAAAGACAAGAATAAAAAGAAAACCACAAGAAAAACAGATGTAGTGCAATTGATGATAAAAGCAAGGTGCTGTAATAAAACAGATGTAGCGCAATTAATGATAAAAGCAAGGTGCTGTAATAAAACAGATGTAGTGCAATTAATGGTAAAATAAAGTAATGAGTCATCCACAGGATGATTCACACTCATGGCCTTGTGACACCCATTTAGTATTTGATTGATTAATAATAACAATATTATTAACTTGAATTTATATAGCGCCTTTCAAAACCCAAGGACGCTTTACAGTTACAAAAATAAACAAACTATTTCCCAAAAGCCTGAGTAAACAAGTGTCTCTTCTGTGAGGAGAGTCCAATGTTGGCGTCTGGCGAATCTCCATGGGGAGAGAGTTCCAGACGGCAGGAGCTGCCACAATGAAAGCTCTATCGCTGAAAGCTCTATCGATTGATTGATTGATTGATTGATTGAGGGATTGAATACTTTATTGGTCAAAAATGTGGCCCTATGATTCAAAAGTACATGCTTTAAAATGACTGAAGTATTCAAAAGAACAAATTACAAAGTGCATTTTCTTTTTAACTTTGTTGCGTTGCTGTATAGACATTTTCCAAAATAATTAAAATAAATGTCCGAAATGTTCAATTAACAGGCAATCTACAAGCTCAAGCGCACCGTCACTTGTGAGTTGTGAGCTTGTAGGTCTGCTATTTTCACTATATTTAAAATACGGCTTAAGTGGTTAATTCATAATGCATTTTTTTCCATTCCTAGAAATGTAGTGGAGTCAAAAGCACACTTTTGTCTTGGAATAGAGTACTATGTACAAATAGAGTATGAACGTACTTTTGTCCACTACTGTAGAACGCTGCATCTCCTTGTCTGCCAGGCTCAAAGTGGAGCCCAGTTAGGAGAACAGCACACTGTCAGCACAGCAGCACAAAAAGAAAAAAAGAAGAAGAAACAGTACTGTCATTAGTCCTTATTATATCACCACAGACGGCCTTGTTAAAATGTGATTTACTAATTTCTCTCAATACTCATTTCCACCCGTCTGTCAGGCATGGATTAACATCATATCATTTATTGGGGGTGTGGCATAAAACAAGCACAACACTGATTAGTAAAACTACAGAGAGAGAGAGAGAGAGAGAGAGAGAGAGAGAGAGCGAGAGTGAGAGCGAGAGAGAGAGAGGACGATGAAGGCGGTTGGAGCCCGGAGCAAGGCAACGTCTTCTCATCGATCACATATTTGTGGCAGCCATATCTGATTGAGATGTCAATAACAGACATAGTGAAACCCCATACGGGGAATTCTGAGTACATCAATTTAAGGTTAGCATTGTCTTGTCTTCCACTGACTTGCTGTATAATAATCAGCCAGCCAAACTGTGGTATGGCGACTCAATAGTGCATGAAATGCTAATGAAAAGGGCATGAAACGCAAAAGGATCGACTACAGCACAGCTCCTGTGAATGATGTTTACTATGCACACAGAATCCAAATAGCTACACCATTACTCACATACCTGTGGCATCCATTTAAGATGTCAATACAACTTTTAAAGGTGGAAAAGAAATGCTATGCTCTGATATATCAATCATTGAATTAATTAAACATTTTGACCGCTCAAGTCCCCTTTCAAAAATAGCTAAAATAGTCTACCTACAAGTTCACAATGCTTAACTATGCAATACGTTGTGAGCTTGTAGATCAGCTATTTTATTTTTATTTTATTTTCCCCAAAACATATCTGACACCAGGGCTAAAGTGGTTAATCATATAAATAAACTCGACATACTATAACACGAAGGCTGCAAGCACAGACATACTGTAGTGGAATACATAAAACAATTAGATTAGTTGAATTGCTTTGTGTAATGTATACAATGCCAATTTACATTAGCACTGCAATGGGAAATCCTGTTTACGTTTAACGTCGAGCAAATTACCAGTCATTGTTAGTGAGTGATAATATCCATGTAAGTCCATGGCCGGACTGGAAAACAATTCAAACCAGCAGCCTCACACCCACTCAGGCCACATCCCCAGCTGCCATAGATGAGCACAAAATGATTTTTAGAGAGCAATGACTACTGAATACAATAGGAGTAAAACATGATTTGCATGTCAAGAACAATTAATACCGCCAAACATTGCACAAGTGTGACACAATGAGCTCTTTTCATGCTCATCTTTTTTAATAGGCTTGTCTATTCTATGCACTGATTTACACATTTTAATTATACAATGCATCCATTTAAGCTAACAGTCAACAACCCTCTTTTCCCACACAACAACACTCCAATCTGCATAACAATCACAACAACAACACACATAATAAGACATTAGTCTTGTCTGTCTCTTTTTTCCGCTCTCCCATTTATTTACAAGTTATGTAATAGTTAAGCTTTTGTCCCCTTCTTTTATATTTTTCCTCGACTTGTGGAATTTGTTTTAATTAATTGTTTCTGCCTCCTAAAAAACATACATAAAGAATGCCTTTTATCACTTGACACTAATGTACTAATACGATTCAACAGAGTCTGCATGAATTTGCATCATCTCAAATTTTGCGTAAATAATTTGAGAGGAAATTATCAAAGAAAAGTTGGATCAGAATCGTTTTGAGTTGCCACTGTTGCCAGTTCAGTGGCCTTGTGGTTAGAGTGTCCACCCTGTGAGGTCAGGGTTTGATCCCTGGCCGGGTCATACCAATGACTCTGAAAAATGGGACCCAGTGCCTCCTTAGCCTGGCATGGCCAGACTAATACCACTGCGTAGATATTAGTCTGGACTCTATGGGCCTCATGCAGCAACCGTTCTTAAGAGGAAATTCCTTCTTAAACCCACTTAAGTTTTTAAGAAGATTTTGGTATACTCCAATGTTTTCTTAGCTGTGATCTGTTCTCAGGTAAGAACAGAATTTACACACACTGAAGAGCACTCTTAGGGTGGCCTTTGAGTTCTTAAGTGTGACATGTTTGTGCAAAAATAATTAATTCTCGAAGTTTCTTCAATTCTACAGTTATAATAAAGGATTTAAATTACAATAATATTTTTTATCATATCTTTAGAGCAAAAAATGTTCTCAAAAGTGTGGTCTGGGGACCCCCAGGGGTCCTTGAGGGAGTTCCAGGGGGTCCACAGCAAACGAGGAACAGTTTTATCACTTTAACCCTATTTTATACTTTGTTTGAAAATAGCCGATCAACAAGCTCACAACGCGTCCCTTTACTGGCCATTTTGAGCTTGTAGATCGGCTATTTTAGAAACCTTTTGATAAATCTTGAAAAAAAATCCCCAGCTGAAAATATTTTCAGGTGGGGGTCTGCAGCCAAATGCATGTCAATTTGGGGGTCCTTGACATGAAAATGTTTGAGAACAACTGCTTTAGAGTTTTCAACGGGTCTGAAATTACAATCAAGCCCCATACCCACCCCATAACCCCCCACACAACCCACCCTCATCGCCCCCCCATACCCCCGACATTCGCCACACCCCCATTTCCCCGCCCCCTTCCTACCTGAAAGCCCCCCTATACCCACCCGTCACACCCATCCCCATACCCCCCACACAGCCCCCTACACCCCTCCTTGCACCACCATATCACCCACCACACCCCTATTTCCACCCCATAGTAGCAGCTGCTTGGTATCAGCTGCTACCTTAAAGACCCTCCATATCCACCCACCAGCTTTCAGTAATAAAATGTTTTATATCCACTACTAACGCTACTCCTGAACATGAAATATGGATAACATGGTCATTTCAGCAAATTTACATTGATGTCTAGTGGTGATATGTTGATTAATGTGAGAGAAATAATAAAATACATTCATTAATTAAATTAAATAATTTGGTGTTCACTTCAGAAGTACCTCCACAGAACTATTGATTTATTTATTTTTATGTTTGGAGTCTGGTGTTCAACCATCTTTAGACTTTAGTTTAGGTATTCTTTACTTCATTCTCTCAACTTTATTTCTGTGTGTGATTTCCTGTGATTTCTGTGAGCAGCAATCACACAGGTGTGACTGCAGGCAGGGCCATGCAGTCATGCCTTATATGGGGATTGGTGGGGCGGCTCCCTATGGTAATTAGGATTAACTGGCACACCCCTTCAAGTTACGAGGATTGGGATTCATCATCATAAGAACATAAGTTACGAACAATTCTGCCTTTTAAGAATGTTTCATGAATCTGACTCGACTTCTCTTAGGAATTCACTTAGGAAGAAATGTAAGAGGAAACATTAGGAACTTATTGCTGCATGAGGCCCTATGTGTGGAACCTGCATTTCCAAGCAGCGAAATAAAAAAAATGCCTCTGGTGATAAACCCGCCCGATATTTGCATACTGGACCCTGATTGGTCTCTCACCAATCAGGGAGTGAAATCCAATCACAACTGAGCGGTGCCAGACCAATTTTTGCAATGGCAGATTTGTCTGGTTTCCACGCTAGTGCCTCCCTGCTACTCAGCATCAGGTGTTGGATTGGGGGTAAGTCCCTGTGACATACTAGCGTCATGTCCAGGGGGGGGTCCAAGCTGCCTCACACTACAGAAATAGGAGATTGACTCCTGCCCCATGGGCCTCATGGCTCGGCAAGACTTACTTTACTGTTTTATCTTCCGTTTATATTAGTATAGGTAAAGGATTTTGTCCTGATGACAATGGTGCAGAATAAGCTGACACCACACAGAGTATGACAATGGCAAAAAAAAAAAAAAATAGGATATGTATCTTGTGAAGGGACAGTTCAAGATAATATCCCCCTATAATTTCACAAACCTCTGTGGCCATCGTGTCAGCAAAACTATGTGCCCGTTTCTCCTCACTGGCTGGAGCAATTGATCTGAATTTGCACACAGCCATTCACCATTACGATCTGAACGTAACTGCGAAGCCCGTTTCTCAATTTCATCAAATCTCAGCTGTTTATTAGCGTTTTTTTTTTAAACGGGAGATCAAACTGCGCATGCGTCGAATCCACACATCCACTCTGTTACAGCGTTGAGACCGCCTGCCTCAAGTACACACACACACACACACACACACACGTGGGGGCGGCACGACGGGACGGAACGCGTGACAGGACGCGCAATAACCCCACGTTTGCACACTTCACCGGGTATGGTCTAGTGTTAACAATACATGTCACTCTATATGCAATCTACATTCATAATGAATTGATGTTGAAGCTTGTCCTGTCAGGCGGAGCAGAAAACATCTAAACACAAAGTCAAAATGTTAAAATAATGTGTCATGTTGTTGGTTGACATACCTGGATGTCTTGGCACGTGGTGATTATCTGCCACTCACGGTCAGAAGGTAGTCAATCATTATAAACAGGAATGACAGCGTAGGAGCCTGAAAGGGACGAGTGTCATAGTGATGTGAATCTTTATCTAGTACAGTACTTCTCAAACGGTCCAGGTGTGTCTTGGGATTTTGTAAAAAGCACACATTACTATTGCAATATATACAACTTCACAAAAAGTTATGTTTTTCTGTATTATTATTTACTATCAGTACTTTGTGCATACTCATTTCTCAATACACAGAGGCCTAAAAATGTATATATTTCAACCTGGGGTCCCTCTTTTAGACATGTTGGAAATAAAAAATGTAATTGATTTTTATTTTTTATTTAAAAATATTTTCAAAATAATTTTCAAAATCTGCAATTTAAGATCTACACACTCAAAACGTGTCACATTGCAATGCGTTGTGAGCTCATACTGTAGATCGGCTATTTGTGCTATGATTGGAGGTGTGCCTTGAGATTTTTACTTGACCATTGGTGTGCCTTGGGCTTAAAAAGTTAGAAAACTACTACTCTGATATATCATTCTGTATCTCCACACACTCAAAACTAATTATTTTAACCACTTAAGCCTGACACTGTCGTATGATGGAAACAGCTGGTCTTCATGCTCACAATGCAATGCATTGTGGATTTTCACCTATAACGATATTCCCAAATTAAGTGGTTCACTGTATGACAGACAAACTGTTTTGTCTATATTTTTCTGATGATTGTACAGTTTTCATGTGAGGTTGTGTGTTTATGTATCGATTAGTAGGCCTGTCTTTATTGTCTTCTCTCTCTCTCGACTATGTACAGTAGGAGTCTGCCATCTTTAAAGACGCTCGCCTTGGATGACTGCCAACTGAAGATGAGCCAGAACCTGTGCAGCTCCAAATGGGTTTGGACCACAGCCACCCCAGAGGACATTTCTGGTGCAACTGGAACCGGATGTTTAATGAGTGGTGATATTTTTGAGTCGTACCACAATAAACTGCCATATGCGGCTTTTGTATGGAATTTTGTGGCTCTCGCTGAGATGTACAGTAGAGGAGCTTATTTTTTAATAATTGTCATAATCTGAATAATTTTAAGTGCCAAATCTGATAAAAGTACAGGAAATTGTTTTGGTGACAGTAATTCAGACATGCTGACAGTGTTCTCAGTTTATGCTGACACACAGACAGGGGCATTTCTCGATCAGGTCTTTTCCAACTACTTAATTGCATTAATGAAAAATAGCCAATGTGTGCAATACCTTTAATTGTGATCCAACATCAGTTCTGTGTGCTCAGATGATATTGACTTACAGCATGAGTCTGATTTCTAACACACCCTTGTCATTCACTTCTGTTGGTGAGGAACAAGGCTAGGCAAACCCAGCATTAGTTGGGTGTGAGAGCCTTGTACTGTACAATTCAGTGATTGTCAAGCTTGTTTTATTTCAAGGACCCCCAGTTTGATCTGCATTAGTCTCATTTTGTTTCTGGGACTGTAACATCCTCAGTGGTAATTTAACTCAGAGTGAACAAATGGATCCTTACAGGTCCATTTGGTTCCATTTTCTCTGAGTTACAGGCCCGTAAGGGTCCATTATCAACCATTAAGTAGGGGATCCCCTCCACTCAGAATTCCAGAACTAACTGAAAGTTTGGTACAGTACATTAGCAGATTATTGCAAACATGCATTCCAACATTAACTCTAGTTTAATGAAACTCTAGTGCATAAACATTAGATATATTTGCTTAAAGAAGAGGTGGCTGAATTGGCTCAAACTGGCTGGATGAATCTGCTGTGGGACTAGAATATGCGATACAAAGGTCTGTCCTATTTGCATGAACAGGAAGGATGAACACACAAATGTCTCAGGTGATAGATACGCCAATCAGTTCACAAATTGTTGTGTTGTTTTGTTTTCCACATGCATTCTCTAAGTCTAAGACAACTTATCGTGCCTACATGAATGGATAGAACGGAAAATTCTACTCATAGCAACCCTGTATTTCTGTGTCACACATGGAAGAGGAAGTCATCAATCAATGGGGGCCTCCGTGACACGTTTGTTCGATATGAAGATGCGTTGGTTAGACTATATATGGTATCCATAGCAACTAGCGCTATCGGGTCTCCCAGCAAAGTCCTAAAGGTGGCTGTGAATAAATTAGGGGGCTTAGGACCAATCTATACTTCTTTTTGGCTCTTTTTGACTACGACCTACGGACCTTTCATAACCTGAAACTTTCCAGAAGGCGTGAGATTCTGTGAGGGTTTTCAGTTTACATTTCTATTACTGTATAACTCCAACCACCTCTGAACGGGGAGGTACGTCATAAAAAAGCTACTATTTTTGCTATTTTAGAAAGGTTTTGAAACTTCTGAACTCAGGGTTAGTACTACCTCCTGAGCAGGGCCCAAATGAAGCCTTAACCTTATCTGAAACGGAACCGTAGTGTATGGAAATAAGTCCAGAGTAGACCCCGTGAAATATGATTCACAGCACAGCACGGTTCGCTTAGTTCTTGTAGTCGAAAAGAGCCATATACAGTATGATACCGACAATGGTTAATACTGTGTAGACATTCAGGGATGGATGGGACCCAGCCAAAAAGTTTCACTGAATTGTCTCTCTCCTCTCCAGCTGTACAGTACAGTATGTAACAGCTATTACATATTCATCTCTGAATGACATCTGAACTGAAGGACCACAGAGTCAAAAGTTTAGCCTCTAAGGAACTGAAGATACAAGATTCCTCTAGATTTGGGGCCTGTAAACAAAACCTTGTTATCATATTGCGAAAAAAAAACGATACCAATCTCAGTTGGCTGTGCCAATCTCAATGGTGCCATTTAATTCACTCAGGCGCTCAGAGTGAAGGTTCTGTGGCCTACATAGCTGGAGTGTTCTATATGGCTCAATTGACGACACAGTGGCACAAGACAACATTTCAAATATTACTCCTGCTAAGATAGAAGTCAGAAAGTAATGGAAACACTTTTACCAGAAACTGACATTGTGTGTGTGTGTGTGTGTGTGTGTGTGTGTGTGTGTGTGTGTGTGTGTGTGTGTGTGTGTGTGTGTGTGTGTGTGTGCGTGCGTGCGTGCGTGCGTGCGTGCGTGCGTGCGTGCGTGCGTGTGTTGTCAATCAGCACATGTGTGCGTGCATTGCCTACATGTAAGTGTGATACACAAGAAAGCACAAAAAAAGCAGAGAGTGACAGACCCTAACCCAGGGACACGGACAGATGGATCATCCCTCTATCAAAATCTCTGTCACATTTCAAAGCCAGTACAACCGGAGTGAGTGTTAGTCGACTGTACAGTGTATCTGATAATGAGAACACCTCCACTGGCAGATCTACAGTGATGATATGGATTTGTCCCTTATAGCGACATTCTGAAATCCAATAATCCACTTAAGGGCTACATGGCAGGTGGTGGTGGACTAATTGATGAATAGCCTATACTATTGTAGTCCAGTGGTTCTCAACCTTTGGGCCTGGGCCTTGAGATTTTATTGATAATATAACATTAATATTAAAACATTCAAGTAAAATAAATACCTTCTCTGTATGTATGTATGTATTTTCTTTAAAACCTTGAAAAATGTGTTATCATTGTGATGAATAGCAACTTTTTGATTGATCATTTAAATAAACATGCTCTGAAAATGCATGCGGTCCACCCATCTGACCAGATGAGTGGGCAGCGAACGCTTTTGAGATTTCCAAGTGAGCCCTGATCCAGTAAAGTTTAAGAACCACTGATAATAGTCAACTGTGAGTCTCATGTCCAGAGGTATACATTTATCTGTTGGAGAACCAATGACATTCAATGCTGCCCTCAGAAGGCATTCCAATGAACATAAGTCACATCTGCGTACTGTATATAGCTCAAGTACAGTGTGTACAATGGTTTGTCAAAAGTTGTAAAGAAAAACAAAGAAGCCAACCAGGTGCTCAACAGAGATTAAAAAGTGAAACAAAGGGGGAAAAAGTAGACTGATGGTGCTTCTAGGATCAACAGGAACAGTGACCGAAGAAAGAAGAAAAGATCTCAGAGAAACTGGAGGAGAGGACGTAAAATGAAAATAACTTTATTTTAATAGAGAGATTAAAAATGACAACATGTTTCGACCGACAGGTCTTCATCGGGGCGAGAGTGCTGATGAAGACCTGATGAAGAGGAACAGTCCGGTCGAAACATTTTGAATCTGAAGTTCTTCTCATTTTACATCATTTTTTTTGAGTGCTCGGATATTTTGTTCTTTGTTCTTTCATGGTCTTATGTTGTTGATTTGATGACAATCACTGTCAGTGTCATCTGAGGTTGAGACTATTGATGTATTGCAGACAATATTCCAGACATAATTATTACAACAGTCTTTTTGGTTGTCTTTTCAACATAAAAGAAATGAATAGCAAATAATAACAGATCTAAATGCTCATAACTCGTCTCAAGGGGCTTGCAGATTAGCGACTGCCACTTTTGCATGACACTGTCATATGACTAAATATAAAATAGGGCATTAACGTATTGAAAAACACACAAAAAGATGAAATATGGAGAGATACAAGGTTTCTGCCCGACAGCGACGGTATCAACACCTAACAATGATAGCACTGGTGTGCAACTCAGCTTTGGTGACAGTAATTTGGCTACTTGTCACATCAGCATGAGGCTAACCTGACTGCACCACCTGTCTTTTATATTACCACTGCCAATTTATTTTTTGGGCACTGCAAATTATAGATATAACAGATTCCTGAGGAAACGAGCAACACCTGGAGTACTGACATAAGGCTAGCCTGATGATAGAGATACAGGGAGTGCGTCTACTGTAATTGGACCGTTTTGACTCCAGTCACATGTAGCCTAAGTAACACAGATGGAAAACAGCGCTATGGTTTCCATTCATTAGGTATAAAAACAAGCCTTAATATAAATGGTAAATGGTGCATTTATATAGCGCTTTTATCCAACGCGCTTTACATAGTTTATGCATTACATTCACCCATTCACACACACATTCATACACCGATGGAGGAGGAAACCATGCAAGGCACCAACCAAGTTCAGCGTCTTGCTCAAGGACACTTCGACCTAGAGCTAGAGGCCTACTCTCTAACTCTATGTTTTCACCTCAGCACCATCCATTATGTTTTGATATCTTGACAACTTTTTTCATCATCTAAAGATTGTCTATTCATATTACGGGGCATTGTGCCATTGCTGCTTTGCTCATGGACTGTCTTACCTCACTTACCACACCTTATTTCTCACCTCAGGTGCACCAGATGGATATGCTATGTGTAAATACAGTATGTAGATAAACTGTTGTTTTTTATTGATCTCTCTATTCCCCTTCTTCTTCTTTCCTTTCTCTTTTTCATGGAAATTGCACAAAAACTAAATTTCATCCACAGTTGTAAACCTGTGATGTGACAGTACAAACACAATCCAACAGTAGCTCAAAACCATTCTGTCCGAAACTACCTAAAATGTTAAACCCAACCTGGATATGATATCACATGAGAACATTCTGGTCAAATCCAACCATCACCAGAGCCAAAATAAAACCCACATTTCCAGTGTAGAACTGTATAGCACTTCCTTATTATCGGTAGCCTTAAAGACAAATGGAAATCGTATTGTGAGAGTAAAGCACCAGAGCTTGGGACCTCCAGACGCCGTGCAAATGAACGTCTTCTATCTGGCTATGAGCTCTGATTTGGGGCATTGGCGAGAACAGACCCGGATGTCATGTCAGTCCACAAGTTAAAAATATCCAACAAGGCAGTGCTGCATCAAGTTTCTGTTACCACAAGGCAAATTGATTATTTTTTGCCTCAAATATTTTAATAACAATATTTTAGTATTTAGCTTTGAAAAATAGATTGTAAAAGATAGTAGCACCTCCCTTAGTGTCTACTGTCTAGCGTAATGAACCACAGCCGGCATGTGTGGAAAATGTATTGAGGTGCATGACAAGTGCATGTCATAATATTAATGGTTAAATTGGTTAGTACCTGCTAAACATGACAATTTTGTTTGACAGGAAGTAATTAAGAGTGATAACTATAACCTCAGCTATGCTCTAAAAGGGTGAAACACATTTTTCATTTCAGCTCATAGATATGCCCTGGTAACTTACATCATGATTTGCATCATTAGATTTCAATCATCGGTGATCAAAATAATAAACATCAATCATACCACTCAAAAAATCCCACTTTAATTAATTCATCAACCAGTGCCACAGTGTGCATAGTGTGCCAGCACTATTAACAGCTAAACTGATGCCAATTAGTTAGGCTAATAATCTCCCTGACAACTGCTGCACTACTAGGCTACCAATCAAACTACCCATCTATAAATGGCTAAATGATCTTGACTCCAACTCAGTAAACTTCTGTTAATATAGGCAATGCCAGCTGACAACTCAAAATCTTATAGTGCTGCAATTATAAATACATTTTTACAATTATAACAAACGAAATGTACTGCAGAAAATGGCTGTTTTACTCTCCATAGAGTTTCCCAAACAGTGGGTCAGGACCCAAGTTTGAACAAATAATCACAACTTTTCATCATAAAAAGAAATAAGCGACTGCTTTTAAAACAAACAACAAAGTTCCAGCAAACGATTGCAATTATAGGCTAAACTTTAGCCTATAATTGCAAATAGCCGCTAAAGCACTTAAATCATATGCCAACATTATAGCAAAATGTTTTGGTCTGAATGATACACGTAGCTTGTGTGTGGTCGGTTTTGTTGTGGAAGGATTGTTTATGTTATTCAGTGGTGTAAAGTAACTAACCACATTTACTCAAGTACTTTGTACTTGCATAATTTTGAGGTATTTTTACTTTACTGGAGTATTTCCAAATTTCAGTACTTTTACTTGTACTCCACTACATCTCAGAGGCAAAAGAAGCACTTTTACTCCAATACAATTATTTGAAAACTTCAGTAACTAGTTACTTTGTAGATTCTGACTACAAGCTCACTCATGTGTCCCGATACGATGCTTTGTGAGCTTGTAGATCTGCTATTTTCAAAAGATTTGTATACATTTTATACATTTGAGAACTTGTGAACAAATGGGACATTCTGCATAATGAGTACTTTCTACTTTTGGTACTTTAAGTACATTTTGATATACTTTCGTACTTTTTGTACTTTCGTGTACCGTACATCTCTTCCCAGCCAGCTCAGCTGCTTCTTTATTCCCCTGGAGAAAAGTGTTATCACATTCTGTCCCATTAGCTTTGAAATTAATGGAAGTAAGGGTGCTTTGACAATAAGCTCTCCAGTCCTACAGGAACAACAACACTGTCCTCTCCAGTTATATTTCAGCTGTGTCACCTACAGTACAAAGCAAATACACAAAGTTTGTTCAACTATGTTTCTCACAATAGTTGGTAGGCGCAGCTCAGGTCATTAGGTAATTAGGTCATTCTTACAGACAGGCAGCCAGTGTTGCCAGATTTTGAGAGAGAAATAAACAACCAGGTCTATGAAAACAAGCCCAAAAGCAAACACATGAGCACTTTAAACCTACAGTATATTGGCTATCTGAAAATAGCAGATCGTGTAGATTTTTCACCCGAAAGAATCTTGGGGAAAAAGGTGAAACATTTTAGATTTCAATTTTTGACAACACAAATCTTGTACGGGGGTCCCTGGCACAAAATGTTTTTAGGTGGGAGAACCAGTGAACCACTGGTTTAAACAACATTAAGAAACAAGTTAAAAATAAGCAACTAAACATCAGAAACAACAAACAGACCCCAGAAAAACGCAACCTGCAACTACCAATATTTAACAAGCAATTTTACAGAAAAACAAGCCCAATGTCGCCTATAATAAGCAGACATGGCAACACTGCAGGCAGTAACCTCCAGAGAACACGACCAATTTGGCATTACAGAGGGACATGTAACCTGTACCAACCTATATACTCCATACTACCATGGTGTCGCTTGTTAATAAAATGACTAAATTATCAATACGATCAAACAGTCAGTAAAGTGTTGTCACATCACAGTTAGCCTATTAAATAAATAAATAAGCCACTGCCAGCGATTTTTCGTTTTCCTTACCTTTTCAACTAGTCACAGAATATTTATCTCCAGTATGATCGATCTCTGTGATCTCTGTGCTTCCGCGGGAAAAAATATAATGAATATAGCATGTCTCGTCAATGGTCACTCATATCTTAGCGAAGAGTAGGCCTACCATCTAGTTTAAAAAAACTAAAAACACACAACAACCGTCAAAAGACATCATTGGTGGTCTGGGCTTTGGATTGACAGATGTCAAAAAACGTTGTTGTTGGCAGTCTTAAGTTAAAGAGTGGGCGCAGTGGGCGAGCTCTCAATTGTTGCAGGTAAAGGATGAGAACACAAAAATGCATTAAAAAAAACCAGACTCTGCAAATACATTGTGGATGGTCCCTGCTAAATGACATTAAATTAAAGCGATAAGCATGAGGGGCACAGTAAATACAACAACTTTTCTAGTCCCACCACAGCTGGGGTGGATAAATTGAGCAACAGCATCCGTGAATTTCACATGCATTTTTAAGATAAAGTTATATTATGATAGTGACACTGACAACCATTCTACACCACACACCTCTACTCTGTACTACTACGGGCCCCCATCTGAATGGCAGTTGTCCTAAAAAGAATTGGCGGATTTTGATACTTTTTTAGGGTTATGTTATTTAATTATTTTGGGGGAGCCAGCCCCTAGGGTTTGAAATATATTTTGGGGGTCAACCCCCCGAAATGCATATAAAACTATGCATTACACATATAACACAATACAAACACAATGGTCTTACACCTGCATTAGGCTACTACATCACATTGTACATCAGCATGTTCAAATCGGATACAGGATAGATAGGCACTAGGCGACATCTGGGCACCTCGATGTACAATTGGCTATTTTGTCCAAAATGTTAAAATATATATGTAGATTTGAAAAATGGTATTAAGTAATATAAATTATACATGATGTGAACATGCACTGTACATCATTATTAGACTTGTTATCCTTCAACCAACCATTTTCCCAGCGCTATTTTCCCATCAATCAGCTGACTCTCTCTCACACACACACACACACAGGGGGTGCATTTACTTACAGTGTTGGGGCTGTTATCGTCTCAGCATTGGATTTTCTTTGCAGTATTTGAATCATTAAACATTGCACTGTTCAGCTTGTTAGTGCAGTCCATGCTGTTGCAGCCCCGTCCGTGTAACTATAAGCTAGTTATGATATATTAACGTAACCTCACAGCAACTTATTTTCGGTAGAGCAATGTTAGATGCACCACATGTGTTTCGCCCGCTTGAGCATGTCTGCCACATAGACTGTGGTCTGCCAGCATGTTATGAAACTAGTAGCTCTGGTCCAGAGCGTTGCAGGGAGTTAACGTGCTACAGACCGTCCGTCTGACACAAGGTGCAGATTCAAAAGGCTCTGACACATCTCCACTCATGGACTTAACACAGTTGTTCTTCCCACTGTTTGTTTTTAAGAACAAAGTATTTTCTTTTCAGAAGGGCCGGGGCGCTCTCTTCCACCGCACGGCCACACAGCGCACATTTTTCCGTACACGTCAACCAGGAAATCTCACACAAGCACAAACACACACACACACACACACACGCGTGCGCGAGCGGCACCCCCAGGGTCCTAGCGCCCTTATAGTCCAGGGGCCAACACTGATATTTTCACAAATTGGTACCACCTAAGGTGACCGTAAAGTTTTTGTATTTTTGTCTTCCTACATGTCTCTAGTTTATATTTTGGTATGATAAACCTTCCAATCTTGTAGCTTAATGGCAGTTATCACTACCTACCGGCTAATGTATCCGGTAGGAGACACAAAGTAGAATCTTTGTGTCTCCTACCGGAAATACAACCGGGCATCAAATTATTGCGACAAAAAACAAAATATATCCATGTATTCAAGGCTTCATGGGGTGTGCAATTGATAACTTCTCAGATTTTTTGTGTTTGCAAAAAGACTGCTTTCCATAAGCTTGTAAAAGTTGACCCTCCTTCGGTCTAGGGTGGTCATAGCTGAATGGGTAGAGAATCCCCCTGGGAAACTTAAAGGAGGAGTTCACCCAAAAATGATTTATTTTCTATCAATTGCACACCCCATGAAGCCTTGAATACATGGATATATTTTGTTTTTTGTCGCAATAATTTGATGCCCGGTTGTATTTCCGGTAGGAGACACAAAGATTCTACTTTGTGTCTCCTACCGGATACATTAGCCGGTAGGTAGTGATAACTGCCATTAAGCTACAAGATTGGAAGGGTTATCATACCAAAATATAAACTAGAGACATGTAGGAAGACAAAAATACAAAAACTTTACGGTCACCTTAGGTGGTACCAAAATATTGCTTGGCCCCTGGACTATTAGTATACAGCACACAAACACATAGCAGGCAGACAGATGCACTTTGCATGCATTTTACGGGACGGTTAGTGCTATAATACAGTATGTATGTATACCACATACTATAGCCCCACAAGATCCACCTATAGTTCTTTATTGGTATCATTTTTGCCTGTTTTTCAAAGTGAGGACCATTATGCCAGATTAGTGGGGTTTACATAACGTAATAGGCTACTTTAAAATAATTCCCAGGGATTTAACTAAACTTTCTTGTCACCATTTTATTGACCCGTGCAGCAAATCCCACCGATCGAGTACTTTAGTAAAGAATCAAACTAAGAGCAATTTACACAGGCACTATTTGACTCCTGTCTAGATTCCTGTGGGGCTGGTCCCCCACACCACTTTATCGATCAAAATGGGTTTGGCTGTGCCTGCCTGTAGAGGAATTTTAAGCTGGTGTTCCATTGTTCCATTAAAGCTGTTTCAAACACGGAGGCAGTGGTGGAAAGTAACTAAGTACATGTACTCAAGTACTGTACTTAAGTAAAAGTTTGAGGTACAGTAGGCCTATGTTTAACTTTCTTCAGTATTTACAATTTGTAATACTTTTACTTCTACTCCACTACATCTGATAGCTCCATAAAGAACCTCTCGCTATACGTGAGAGGTTCTTTATGGAGCTACATCTGATGCAAATATTGTATTTTTACTCCACTACAATTGTATGAAAACTTTAGTAGATATTTTGTAGATTTTGATCATACTTATAAAACATTAACATACATTAACCACTTCAGCCCTATATATATTTTAGCCATTTGAAAATAGCCGAGCTACAAGCTCACAATGCGACAACACATTGTGAGCTTGTAGATCTGCTATTTTCAAAAGATCTTCTGAAATGGGACATTCTGCACAATGAGTACTTTTACTTTTGGTAGAATGTTTTGATGCCAATACTTTTGTACTTTTACTCAAGTGCATTTTGAATACAGGACCTTTACTTAACAGAATATATCTACATTGCAGTATTGCTACTTTTCCTTAAGTAAAACATGTGAGAGTAGGCCTACTTATTCCATCATCACTGCAAGGAGGACAATACTTGGATTTGTCTTTCAGTTTTACACTCTGTCAGGTGTTCAGTTACACATTCCCATGGTCGCTGTCACCTGGAAATGCCCTGTTTTAGTTATTATAGTTTCATCAGGTCAGGTAGCTACAAGCCAAAGAGATGTGTCTCTGCTTATTGCAATGAGCAGTTTCTAAGGTTGCTCTCTGATAGCTTCCATTGCCTGTAGACTCTGACATTTAAAACAAATACTAGGCTTTTAAGGTCAGATCTACCACCTCTGAGACATTCTGTCAAAACATATTTCTTTGAGCTATTGAGTTTTACAGTGGTAGCCTCCTGCAGCTGGTGTGCAAAACTTTTCATTTAGTTCTGAGTGTTGGATCTCAAAACACAACTAGTACATGTATCATTCCCAGGTGGATATGAACAAAGTATCACTGTTCTTCTGACTATAGCTGCTAAGGCACATGGCAGTAGCCTTGGAAACACTTTCCTGTTTCCAAGACTACTGGCATGCTGCGCAATGCGTTTGAAATTGGACTAATTTCTGATTATGAGATGCTTGGTGTGTTAAATGATGTAACTATTTGTGCAGATCCCTACTAGCCTGACACTCAATTTTCATTTCGTTTCACTCCATTATTCAGTCTGAAAGCCCTCTCAATGCAGCCGATTTCTGAGATGGGGGCGTGGCCAAAGTGGGACTCTTTGGCGATTGGTTCATACTGGATTATCCCGATCCCGATTCGTCGTACAGATTTTCAACCGAGAAACACCCGCCTTCGACAGTGTCACCAGACCCTGAATGCTAGGCAAACGATTCAGGGGGTGGAGCCGGGCTAAATCCCTACCATTTAAGAGCCATTTTATTCTTTGGCTATTTTTTTAAATATAAAAAATAAATACATTTAAAATAAAAAAAATCGTCCAGCCCCCAGAAGGGGCAAGTGCCCCCCCTGCCCCCCCTAAAAATCGCCTATGGATGTACGTGACACACAAAACAACAGGATGTGAATATGGCTGAAATCCCAATCAGCCGCAGACTTTACAATGCAGAGTGCCAGATTACCAGTGACAGTTGTCCTATCTGTTTCCATTCTGCGGGACATCATCTTATTGACAAGAACCTCAATTCCTGTCAAAGCCTAACCTGGGAAGTCTATGTCATGACAGATGGTCTTTCTGGTCCTATTGCGCTGTGAATCATGAGACATTGTGCTAGGTGTGAATAGGATGGTAATTGTCTGTGTGATTGGATTCTGGTGGTGTTCTACTCTGGAAACGTTTTCCCTCTGTCTCTCTCTGACACACGAGTGAGAGGCTATTGACAGCACCTCTCGGCACAAGGTTGTGGTGAGAAAAATGGCCATGGATTGTCGGAGCGTGTTGAACACAGAAAGACTATAGATTGCATTAACTTTCACAGGACGGACGGGCATCTTGATGTCCCATCAATGACAGGGACCAGGGACAAGAAATTGTAGGGGTCATCCCACATAGTTGCTTGTTGTGAAGATCTGGCAATCTCATATAGATAGAAAGACTGTCATTCCCTCTTGTCTTAACGACCATAACAGTTTCAAGGTGAGTGATGTGATGTCTAGTGGATACTGTTTTAGAGGTCTTCATCTTTCATGGTAACGTTTTTTAGACAGGCTTAACTTTGAGGTGTGACCGTGTAACTCAACAAAATAGTTTTTTTTTAATGTGTGGGCCTCAATGTATTTATTCTAATTGAAATGTGGTATTTTTGTATAACTTATAACTTAAGTATAACTGGCTACAGTACATAGTGTTCTTGCCTTCTGTGTCCTGTAATATTTGTCTTTTTAAAATACTGCCATTTTGGCCACGTCTTGTTAAAAAAAGTTATTGGATGCTAAAATAAGTGTTAAATAGCACTATATTCTGATAGTAGCTACTCATTGCTATAAAGTGTTTGTTCAGTAACAGGAGTCTCCACGTCTCTCCAGTTCTTTATTAAACAGAGAATTCATTTTCCGGTCGGGATACCAATTTTATCCAATCAGGATAGAGAACTCAGTCAGGCTACAGATTAAACAAGTGAAATTGGGAGTAATGACACAACGAAATGAGCAGACAAAATTGGAACTGGAACACTATAAAAATGAAGCTGATGAATGAGTACTCTCTCCTGATTGGCTGAAATGTTGTCACCTACATGAAAATGTAATTTCTCTTTATTAAAGAGCTGGAGAGACATGGATACCCCTGTTACTGAGAAAACACTCTACAGCAATGATTACTATCAGAATATAGTGCTTTAACCTTTTAACAAAAAACTATTTGTTTTAACCACAAAAATATCACTTACCCTACCTTTCATTGCAGGATTCTTTCTTTAAATGTGTCTCTCCAAACTACAAAAATCATAGATTGAGGCAAATTAAGTTTTTATCAGCAGATGATGTTGATGATGTATCAGCAGAGTGTGGGACGTAAATTAAAAACGGTCTCAGTAAACAAAAACAAAAAACCTGCAGTGCCGTGAAATCTGTCCCTGAACATTGTGATGAAATGTGATTTATAGTACACCATAACACAGCTGCATGATTTTTACAATAGATTTTATTAGACTTTTTTTTTCTTACAAAACAATTCCCTCATAAACCAGAACACACAAAATGCATAAAGAAAACTGTACAGTTGGTTTCATCATGTCGTAATGTGTTCTAAACATGAACAATGTTATCTACAACAGTGGTTCCTATCAATGTCTATCACACCAAGCGGCTTAGTTCTGCAGCCCCTTGTTTGAGGGTTAAAGGAGAGCTATGGGGATATTGACCATATTCACACGCCGGCCATTTTGCTCTGACATCATACTTGGGGCTGTGGGAAACCCCAACCCCCGACAGGGGTGTCGTTTCCCACACATGAGAGCAAAATGAGTACGACGTAAGAACAAAGTGCCCGTTCACGGGAATAATGGTCAACGGGAGAGTGAAGGAATGTGGATTCAAACAAACAACGTGGGCTAGCCAATAATATAGTTATATCATCAAGCGCAGGTGCATTCTCTTTGCTCTTGCTCTCATTGGCTCTAATAGCAATGTCATACTGCTAAAGAGCTAAACTGACTGGGGGGGGGGGGGGTTGGGTTTTTGTTAAGGAACGTGAAGTTGTACGTGGCTGTGTGAGATTCAGGGGATCTGTATATCTGAGTATCTTTGTATTGAAGGTTTAGTTTTCATTACATGCATGTCACTGAAGCCTCAACAAGATCATCGGTTTGAACCAATGAGCCTGTATATTTGAATGCTGGTAAGATGGGAGCCATTCCGAAATGACATAATATCCATTTTTGGAAAACTGAATTCTACTACCAGAGATTCATTGGTCAATATGTGAAAAAAACATTGATTATTATGTCACAAAAAGTGGGTCTGATGGGTGAATTTGTAAAGATGCCACTGTTGACTTTGATATTGCCCATACCACAGTACCAGCAGTAATTTTGTAAGTGGTTGTCAGTTTTCTTTTAAATGGCATATATATAGTTTTCAAATATCTCTCAATGGCCACAATACGTAGCCAATTGTATAATAACCTGGGTTTTAATTAAACACACCTTGATATAGCTTCAATTCATACAGCATATAATTTCTCCTCAGTGCAACAGTGGTCTACTCTACAGGGAACAAAATCGTGGAGAATTTACTTTCGGAAATGCAATCTAACAGGCTCTCGTGCCAGTGTTGTTTCAACGCAGATTAGCAGCAGATATCTAAATCACACACAAGAAAAGACAAATCTGGTTCACTCAGCGTATACGTTTTCTTTTTCTTTTCTTCTTTTTTTTTCTTTTTGAACACGACTTGGTTTCTACCCTACTCATTGAATCGGGGAGTTACAGGCACAGGCACAGTACATATTGGGAGACAATGAACAGTGTTCAAAGTAGGGGTGAGGTCTGTTCACTGGCATCAAACACAAAGGGAAACACTCCAGACAGCACACAGTATAATCGTCAGCGTTAATTTAAAGCTGCACTACGTAACTTTCCTGTTCTACCTCGGAACTGAACCCGGGGTAGAACTAAATTTGTGTTAAACCAGAACAGGATTGTGTCAAAGGTCGTGTCAAACCTAGACACAGGATCTAAATGTCTCAATAGAAGAGCAGGGAGACAAAATGCAATCATCCCAATTGTATAAGTTATTGTATTAACATACTCTACCATACAGATTGGATAAAGTTACATAATACAGCTTTAGCTCATAGATTATACAAATGGAACCAAATATGGGTCCATTTCGTTCCATGTGTACACTCTCTTTGTCAAATTAACACAACTTTACGGTGGACCGTGAGTTCAGTTTTTGTAGCTGTGTAAATCTAGCCTCTTAACATCACCATTGTAAAGGTGTATTTACACACTAAATGCGGCCTTCTTTCATGGCGGCCTGCAGATGGTCGTCGAAAGGCTTTGGAGATAAATATGAGTAGCAGGCACTCTCGTCTTCCTTCTCACTACACAGTAAAATCCTGAGAGTTCATTTAACTCTGAGAGAGTAAAACAGAGCCATAAGGTTCCATGTCTACCCTCTCAGAGTACCTGCAGAGATTAGGCTGTGTAGATGTTGAACCCACCCACAACTGTCACAGTCTAGTATGAATACAGAAGGATGTGAGCATTTACATCAAGATGGAATCGTTTGCCAGAGTCCCTCAACATTTCACAACGTGAGAACACTGTCCTTTGGATGGAGATTCATTTGTTTTTAATAAACTACATATTGCGTTTGTGATGTGAATGAACTCATTTCACATGACCTTGAACCTTGAATAAGGATGACAATTGTCAGCCATATGTATTCACAGCATTTTGCTGCGCTGCGACAAATAGCTACCGAATGTTTGCCAAGTTACCTCCCCGACTTTGGAAACATAATCAGGTAAGTAATGCATTGGCTAGCTATTCTAAAAGGCTGCATGACAAAAACAATACAAATTGGCTCTCACTTAATGAGAATACAATCCGACCCAGGTGGGACACAACAGATTGACTGAATATTCACTGACAGAGCAACGCATACAGACAGCGGCACTGAGGGCCATGCCTAGTAAAAGAAACGCTGGATAAGCAAATGTAAACAAACACATTTTCTTACACTACCAAATTGAATTTTCAATTGATCTTGATGCTTGATGCTGCAAATGCTCACGCCCTCCTGAATATTGGAATCAATGTCACTTTGATGTATACTCAACATGTGGGCAAAGCACATTGCTCTGAAGGAGTCTGCTAAGTGGCAGGTTTCAGGACAGACCTCAGAGCACTGCATTGTGCCGCAGCCTGCAGGTACAGAATAGATGGGAGAGATGGGGTCAGTTTGTACCACTTTTGGGAGGTCTACCTGTTCAGTTCAGCTGGTTGGACCTCAGTCCAATTCTAAAACATTTATTTCCCACAGCTAATGGACGGCAAAGTGGGCTTCTTTGGAAAGACACTGTAAATAGGGGGTGACATGTGCATAAAGCCAACCTCGCTGGCAAGGGGAGGATGAAAGCTTTCAGGGGAGCATACAGTACAATACCATGAACAAGGACAAAGGCGATATACTGTAACCGATGAGCTCGTAGCTTTTAAAAGGGCAGATAACACACATATACTAGAGGCAGACGGACAGACAGAGAGACATATTGTGGTGACTATTATGCAGCACTGGTGAAAACGACAAACATTGTTGAGATAAACCCAAACGAAAAGCTTTACTCTAAAAAAAGTGAGCATTGTGCATAGTTCATTGTTCATTGATATCCCTCTGCAGGTACCTAATTGCTGTGATAACATGGAAGGAAGTGCAATAATGTACAACTCTGTATACTGTACTTAAGTGCACATAGATCACTGTTGCACTGAACGGCATTGACACTTTCTCCCAATAGAAATATCACAACAGGGTTTCTTTATATTTTCTCGATTACTCTATTTTTAAGTGTACTTTTGTTACAATAAACCCACGCGTGTCCTCCTCTCGCTCAGTCCCAGGGTTGAGTCCACAACTTAAGTCCACATAAATCTTAATAATAAGCATTTTGGCCTGATCTCTCCCTCTCTCTCTTGCTCTCTCTTTCTTTCTCTCTCTTCTCCATTTATTTCACCCTTTTTTTCTCCTTCCTTCTTTGTTTTTTCCCCTCTCTTTCACTCATACCTCCCCGACCCACACGATTGTGTTCCCTCTCTTGATGTCTGACACCTCGCAGTGTGGCGTTTTCTGTTTACCGCTCAGGACGAACAAGGACTCTGCCGACGGTGTTACCAGGTACTGTCCAAACAACCCGCTGGATACCACCACCCTGTTGGGGCCTCCCCAGGGCCAGGCCTGAGGGGCCAGGGGCTCTTTGAGGCTCCGGAGAACCTCGGCGCGGCTCGAGGAGAGGTCGGAGAAGAGCAGGTCCGTGCCTGCGCCAGACGTGGCCACCGCCACGTAGCGGTTGGACTCCGCAAACGAGGGCTGGAACACCAGGTCTGACACAGCGAGCGGGCTGTCCACCTCCCGGTGAACGCCTAGCTTCCCTTGGAACGACACCGTCTGAACCACGAGCTTTGAGCGCCGCCGGTCGGGCGTCACAATATAGCGGCCGTCCGGAGACACATAGGGCTGGCCCGTGACGTTGCGGTTCGGGCCGATCACCGTATCCGTCACACTGTCCAGGAGGAGCTGGGGCGGGGCTTGTAGGTGGCTCTTGCCCTGGCACTGCACGAAGTAGCAGCCACTCAGGTGGGTGTAGGCCATGCTGACAGGAACGCAGCTATAGTTCTTGAAACTGATGGTCTTGACGCGGTGGAAGGTCTCCAGGTCAATCTTGTGTATCGCGGGTTCATTCTTGAGAAAGACGAAGGCGAACCTGAGGTGGCAAAGTTCGAAGAAAAGGTTAATAGCCTCGCAACTTTGTTCCGAGGGCGACTATTACCCGTCGGGATTCTCATTAGAATTCTCATTTGCTCATTTCTCCTTCACTTTACAGGGATGGCTGTGATTAGTGAATAATGAGAAGGTGCTTTAAGGGTGAGATGTGTGTACAGTATGTGTGTACGTGTGCGTGTGTGTGCGTGTGTGTGTGTGTGTGTGTGTGTGTGTGTGTGTGTGTGTGTGTGTGTGTGTGTGTGTGTGTGTGTGTGTGTGTGTGTTTGTGCGTGCGTGCGTGCGTGCGTGCGTGCGTGCGTGCGTGCGTGCGTGCGTGCGTGCGTGCGTGCGTGCGTGCGTGCGTGCGTGCGTGCGTGCGTGCGTGCGTGTGTTGCACCTGACGTGAGTGATGATCAAGTTGGTCGGAGGAATGAAAAAGTCATCAACCCTCTGGAAAGTTGTGCGGATGGCACGATGGACTTCTCCTACACTGGCTTGGGGGATCACCTGTGGGTCCACAGAGAGGCAGAGTCAGAGGAAATAGACAGTAATATCACACACAGGCAGCTTCAGTACATTCTTCTTTACCTGTAATCATGTACAACACAGAAACATCGGTGAAAGAGATGCGGGTTTCAAAACCATTATTACAGTAAAAATGCAGCCAATCCTGCCAAAGTGTTCTGCAACATGGTTGCATGTTAGATACCCATCGATCCTAAAGTTGTAAAATACATTCATAACCATCACCTGAATCCTTGAGGTGAGGCACTGTGAAGCCACAGTAAAGGCACTTTCCAATGAGCAATATTTAATATGTGAATGGTGTGACCTTTCATGGAAACATATGTTTTTTTCTGTCCTGCTACAAATGTATTACTAAATAAAAATAATAACTAAATAGAATCGAGAATTGAGAACTGGAATCATTCGAGAATCAGAATGGTTAAATCAGAGAATCGACAATGTATGCCAATCGATCAATTCCTTTTATCAATGGCAACAAGTTTTTCTGTTTCTTATTGCAAAACCATGACATCATGTGTTATTACTGAAAATGAAAAATTGTAATTCATTTTAACATGTGCAAATGTTATTAGGCAGACATGCATGCCTTTTTTCTACCGTTTCTACACTGTTCAGACTCAGATAATACAATTGCTGAAAACCTATGCAGACCTACAGTAATCTTTTTCCACACTGAAAATGTATCAGGAATCAATAAAGAATCAGACCTCCCTAATGGCATTGGCATCAATAAAGTCTTATCAATTCCTATTCCTAATCCTCAATATGCTGTATATTGTGGGAGACTGGGAGTACACATTTGGATGAGACTAAAATAGGGCAAAATGAATTTACTGATTACGGAGAGAAGCCGCCTCCATTCATTTACAATCAGCATTTGGCAGAGTGTCCTTGCTCAAGGTCACTGTGACAGGGGACGGGGCTCGCGCAGAAATCAAACGTGTGATCTGTAGTTCACGGTAGGGCTTTCACCAACTAGTCGACTAGTCGACTAGTCGACTAGTATAACCACTAGTCGACCTTGTTAGTTGATAGTTGATAGTTGAAAAAAAAAATGAAAAAAAAAACTTTTTTTTTTTTTTTTTTTTTTTTAATTTAATTTTTAATGCTATAGTAATGGCCCATCTTACTATTATTATTATCCTCCTGACTTTATTTTTTATCAAAAGGGGGTCAAAAGCATGCCCAATAAAAGCCTATTATTGGGCAATGGGGATCCTTGGAGACGCTGCTGTGGTGCTGTGCTGCTGTGCCAGAAGCGCTTCCCTTAAAACGCCATAAAAATAAGGGCAGGAGGATAATAATAATAGTAATATAGTAGTAGGATGGTATTAAAGCAGTGCCACAAAAAAAAAAAAAAAAAAAAAAAAAAAAAAACTTTTTTTTTTTTTTTTTTATTTTTTTTTTTTTTTTTGTAATTTAAATTTCGACTAGTCGACTAGTCGACTACCACTGGGTCAAATTAGTCGACCTGTAAAAATCTCTAGTCGTGAAAGCCCTAGTTCACGGCATGATCGCTGTAATCACCTGGCCACCTTGCTTCCACAAGTTATCACCAACAAGGGAACGGTTCATATATCCTGGGATTTAACCGCCCATATATATCCTGGAACAGATAAACATCTACTGTACAATATGTCACATGACTGCAAGTCTGTGAAATGCGGCTTCGGCTCAGCTCTCCTATGAAGTCATTCAGTGATAACGGCCTTTAGCCAGACGCTAAGAGCCTGTTTCTCTGGAGGGAAACTAGTCTTCTTTGGAATGGACCGGTCCCTCCACATGCCTCCCTGTCCGTGACATGCTAAGGTTGAGAATTGGTTGAGAATTGTTAAGGCCTATAGCGGAATGGAATTGTTCACAGGACTGATAGGTACTGTTTCCGCAAACCGAACACTAAAAAATTACAATTTAGGCATTAGAAGATGTTCTCATCCAGAGTGACAAGTGTAAGATCAGAGTAAGCAGAGTAAGCATGAAGCTTAGTCAACAAACAACAAGGTAAATAGTCACATACTGTGAGTGCAGAGCAAAGAGAACAAACAATGGTTTGTGCCAAAAATAAATTAGGATATCGGTTAAATAATTACAAACTAGCATCTGTCTAAACAATATACTATCTAAAAGCACACTTTTGGATTTGTGATCAAGAAAATAAAATGGATATGACAAAAACACGAGAACAAGTGACATGATAATGCATTGTATAACTAGCATCTGTTGAAATAGATGTGACAAGAAGGGATACAAGGAGAGAGGAGTGGAAGGGGGTATATGCTAAATGTAATGAGCTTTTCTGCACCCAGAATCTTCTATCACTGGTATTCTTTTGTGACATTAAAAAGCTTCTAGCTTTAGAAACCCACTCATATTATTATGAGTGTGTCAAAGAAGAGTCTCACAGAAAGAGAGAGACTGTGTCTCTTTTAAAGGAAAGGAACTAAGCTTCAAACCAATTTTGAAGTCTATGGCAGCTTCACTAAAGCTGCTTCTCTATGGCATTCTCTATGGTATTCCCAGCAGGGGGCTACACTGTAAACTCCTGAGTCTTAGTGACCCGGTTAACTCTGACAGTATACAAATGGAACCAAATGGACCCTTACGGGTCCATTTGGTTCCATTTGTACACTCTCAGAATTGAATTAACTTACTATGAAGTAGGGATGCATGGCATGCATCCATATCCGATTATTTGCATGGTCAAATTGACAGATTGACCGATACCGGTCAAGTTTCCAGTAGGGTTTATACAGTAGGCCTATCTGTGATTCTGGGTGCAGATGCAGAATTCTAACAAACAGTGCATTCTCATTACCTAATGTATTTTGTCTGATGCACGTATTAGTTCAAAACGATGTAAATGTAGTATTTTTATGTCACATATTTCCAACTTGTTGAAAGCTTCTCCATAACACGCAGATTGAATCTGCAGCCTTCATCATCATAAAAGGCCTTTTCAGCTTCACATTCAAACGTAAATATTATAAAATAATATATTGGGTAAAACCAATATATTATTGCCAGATCCAGAGGGTCGGCCTACATGAGGCTTTGTCGGTCCGTCCCTCTTTCCCTCTTTTCTGTCCCTCTTTCCCTCTTTTCTGTCCCTCTTTTCCTCTGCACACACGTCAAGCGAAGTCCAGCCATTCGGATTTCAACCACTAGGGGTCTTGGCAGTACCAGGTCTCCTGGTTCTAGTTTTGATATCAGTTCGATACCGATATTGCATTTTCAAGGCCGATATTGCAGATACCGATATACGCCCGATATATCGTTGCATCCCTACTATGAAGTAACTACCGCTAACAAGTTGTCATGTTGTTACTTTTGCTATAGTAGCCTACAGTGAGCTCTTTTTTTTTTAACTCTCCGTGACAAAGAAACTCTTATCCATTTTTACAAAATAGATAACCTTGCACTCTTTCCCTTTGGCAATCGTAGAGATGATCCTTTAAAAAAAAGAAAAAGATCATTATAATTGTTGCAGAGTAAAATGGGGAAGTTAATGAGGTTCACTCTAATATCACTCACGTATAATTAGGCAGCTGTTATGCTCTCTGGGGCTGGAGGTGCTCTGAACTTAACGCCAATGGCTTCCCATTGTCATTGCTCATCTGGCGGATTTCATATCCACACACTCAGCACAGAGGCCCACATCGAGGCTCACTCTCCCCACCAGCAAATCTCTGGCTGCCGGTGGGGGGCCGCGAACACCTGAGGGGGGATTTGGTTGTGACTGAATAGCTTTGCTGTTCCACAGCATTCATTCTCCACAAAACCCCTGAGTCGCTTCTTTTTTCTTTCTTTTTTTGCGTACCTAACTACATCCATTTGGAAATGAGATGAAATTCCTCGAGCGGCTCAATATATCTGTGTCATTTGGGAAATTCAATACATCACTACAAGCCACTAGCCGTTATACGCCGATGTCACGCAGTGGAGTGCATGTTCCAAGGATAGAACAATCGTTTTTCTTTAAAGCATGGTCAAGAGTTCCTTGTGTCGTTGCACCCGGGCTATATACACATGTAATGAACTGTCTCGACGACACTGAAAATGAGGGCAACCTCAATGTCCTTTGAGAATAAATAAAGTTTGAAATGAAACTGTTGTGAACAGTCTGACAGAGCTGCTGAGAGCCTCCTGCTCAGTGCCTCTGCAACAAATTTACAAATTCACACACTAAATAAATAAACACTTTCCAATTTAATGTGCTGAATACACGTCACCGCAAATACCTCCAAGTGTATGAAACACACTTGGAGGACAGACAGACACACAGACAGACAGACAGACAGATAGGTAATAATTATGTAGGTAATAGTTAGTTATTGTATGTAGGCAAGTAGGTAGGTCGGTCGGTAGGTACAGTAAGTCGATAGGTATGCAGATACAGTAGGTAGGTCATCCGGTAGATGGATAGATACATACAGTAGTTGCAAAGATAGATCCGTAGACAGATACCGCGTGGGCACTGGCCTTGCACAGAAACTGCAGCCAAGAGTCGACATCTCGTTGGCACGTAATTCCACAGACAGCTCTGACAGTCTGAAAGGCCATGTCTCAGCTTGCCCGCCCCTGTTCCTCTATTTGTCTTCTCTAATGAATTGACAATCACACTCCCTCCCATATTTGTACAGGGATATTGAGCCATTATAAATGATGGCTGCTTGAATATAGGCCCATCTCACTGGCATGTGCATACATGTCCTGAAACAGACACACGCGCACACAAACTTGCGCGCTCACACACACACACACACACACACACACACACACACACCACCCACGCCACTATAGCAGTGCCTCCGGTGGTGACAGGATGCTGATGCAGAGGTCAATTACCTACAGCCCAAATGATAATGACATTATCAGGCCATTTATTTGTGGTGTGATCCATATGCCCTCCAGTCCATTATGCGGTTTCACTGCAATTGCATATTTGAGTGATTCATGCCCCATTCTCTAATTATTCATCGCTATTGAACGACTGCAGAGGAAGAGGGAGAGAGAGAAAGAGAGAAAAAAGACTAAATGAAATTCAAAGAAGGCTTCATCTGCAGTCCAGATAAACCATCGTTAACGAGAAGAGGATGTTTTTGCATAAAAGGTGTTATTTTACCCTTTGCCTCTTTCTGAAAAAAATGAAACGACGGAAGAGGGAAGGAAAAAAAAGTTGTTGGAAGAATAATAATTGTCTTTTATAGAGTTTCTCTCTCCTCCATTTGAAGTGCTGCTCCAGCAGCTTGAAGGGGTGACACACACACCTGAACCTCGCACAACAAAGAAGCACCACAACAACAACAAAGAACAATCCCCTGTGGCTCTAACCCTACAGCCCCATTCATATACTTTGTCTCACGTTGTGCAATTGAGCATAAATTAGCGGAAGAGCTGGTTAGTGAAGTGAAGGTTAATCTCTAAACTAATTAACCCATTAAGAACGGGAACGCATTTGTGTCACTTTAAGATTTATTTGGCTATTCAAGAATAGCAGATATACGATTTTGTAGATCTGCTATTTTTTTTAAATCTTGAACATTGTGCAAATCTTTGAACATATATTTTCTAAAGCGAACATTTGTAACTCATATCGTTGCTTCTGGGGAGTCCCTGGAACAAAATATTTTACAAATGTTCGCTTTGAAAAATGTATATTCAAAGATTTGCACAAAATGTTCAAGATTTGTTTTAAAATAGCAGATCTACAAGCTCATAGTGCGGCACTCGGCGCCGCATTATGAGCTTGTATATCTGCTATTTTTTGAATAGCCAAAGAAATCTAAAAATGACAGATGCTTTCCCGGTCTTAAGGGGCTAAGCCGTACATACTTTGACGAATAGCAAAAGTAGCCATTGTTTCCCATGTCATTTCAATCCAAAACCGGTCCTTGGCCAAGTGTAGCATCTTCACTTCACTTCAGAAATCTAATCATGTAGACCTCGGGATCGTCATGGGAACACCGCGGCTCCAATCTCAGACCTCATGTGGCCACAGCTGTTGACGCCAGTCATCTACCGTATGACGTCAGTCGTCTATGAAGTTGATTGAATACTTTATTAGAAGTTTGCAAAAAAAAAAACACAGGACAGTACAGTACAGTTCAATACACGGTCTGCTTTAAGAGGATTATACCCAAGAAAACGCTATGGCTTGTTTCCATAGGGGTCCTTCGTACTCAATTCATCAAAACATTTAATGACAGACAGATATATAATACTATGCAAAAACATCAACATATTCATGAGTAGGGGGTGGGGGGTGGAGACTTTGTACAGGGGCTAGTTCCGAATTGCAGCCACCTGTAAGTGCTCTTTTAGAGCAGCTTTGAAGGAGAGTAAGGATTCGCAGTTTTTATGACTGGCATGAATGGCATTCCACATAATGGTGGTAACATTTCAGAAAATGTAAATGCTGCAGTTGTCCTAGTGTCCATACAAAGTTTTCTGCTGATTGGTCCAGACACAGACACACAAACTGACCCTCTTAGAGACAGGCAGGCTCCTGCAGAGCCACACCGTAAAACATGTTTTTTTCGGCTCATAATAACAGGGACACACCTTTTGATGCCCTATAGCAGTGGTTCTCAACCTGTGTTTGGGGGGGGGGGGGGGTCACGGGGGGGGGGTCAAGCTCACAACGCCTCAGCGTTGTGAGCTTGTAGATCTTGTAGCTTGTAGCTTGAGCTAGAACCACTTGGAAACAAGACCACAAGGACTTTCATGAACGACCTGTTAAAAGGAATTATCCTTAGATATCAAAAGGACCCTGGAAGGCCTCTGTGAATAGGGCTTTGTTCAGATTGCAGGCAAGTCTGATTTGTTTGTAGTATCTTATCTTTATGTCTGACTGTCCACACTGTTATTTGCAGTGATTAGATCGGATTTGTGTATTCAGTTGACCTATCTTCACTGCTTGCTGAAAATTGCTATTTTGCGATGAGCGACATCGTACGATGAAGTATAAAGTCTCTAGACAGAGACACACATTTCTAAAAATCTGATTTGAATCGCATCTCAAAATATCAGAATCACAAAAATCTTTCTATGGCTAACAGCCCTTCAATTACGGTAAAAGTATTCTTGAGGCTTAGGTGGTTCACTGCAAAAGTACCGCTCCATTCAGGCCACAAAAGAACCTCTAAAGAACCTTTTATCTATTTGTTCTGTTTTGAGTGTGTCCTCCCCAATCCCCATAATGGATTGACACAGTGAATCCCAATGCCACACAGACTAAACAACACACCTTCGCGAAGATTATAATGGGATCCTTCCCTCTGAGAGGACGAAGCAGAACAATAAACATGTTTGTGTCCATTACAAAGCTGACAATGGGCTCCCATGGTGACTCATACCCTGTGCGCAGAAAACACACTTGGACACACACACACACACACACACACACACACACACACACACCCACACACGCGTGCGCGCGCGCACACGCACAGGCACACACACGCACACGCACACGCGCACGCGCACGCGCACACACACACACACACACACACACACACACACACACACACACACACACACACAATAAACACCTCGCCCTTCTTCCCTATGGTATAAACCAGAACTATTCTACTGTCCTCATCCCTCCCCTCCAACCCCCCCCCAACCCCTCGCCTCACCCAATCCCCTGAGGCGGATTAGACACCACCGCACCTGTGATCGTTTCTCATTTGTGAAGTCTCCAACACTAGTGGTCCAAAGGGACCGTAGTCACAAAGCAGACAGCGCCTCAGCTGTGAATTGCTGTTTTTTTCCTGCATCGGTAAACGTTCTAAAACATACATAGATTAGTTGCTCTCACGGAAATACTTATCACAGGGAACACAAGGAGCGGGGGGCTGTTTTGCTCTCTACTTCGATGCACTCACGCAGATACTCATCTATAATGCCTTCCTGGTATCCTATATGTGCACAGAATAAAAGTACAGCTGCACACAAACAAATCATAGACTGCTTTCTAAATAAAAAGTGCGACTTGGCATCTTTGAGGGGCCCTGTCCACGGAAGGTATTTTTTGAGCAGAGACGTGCTTTCGATATCATTTCAAGTGTGTATACTGATGCCTAGAATGTTTGAACCTACCAACCGTTGCTGTGTTCAAAGGTTGTATCTACGTCATTAGCATGAATAGCATAAATAAATGGGGAACCAGTGGGGAAGGTAGGCATTTTCAAGTACTTGGGGTGCACATTAAAGAGGACCTGGCTTGGAAAATGCACACAAAGGCTGTGGCAAAAAATTTAAGCAACGCCTGTACCACCTCAGGCAGCTGCGGAAATTAAAGGTGTCAGAGGAAATCCTGAAATCTCTCCACTCTGCTACAACCCAGAGCATCCTGTCAGGGGCCATCTCTGGTGGGGAAAGAGCTCTTCCCTCTTGTTTGTTCTTGTGGGAAGCACACGTGGCAGCTTTCTCTCACAGGTTCTTACCAACTTTGAGTCTTTCCAGGAAATGGGGGTCTTTTTAAACAATTCCATAAATAAAAACTGCTTCACAGCAACAACGCTGGTCTAACAGCGTGGTTGTCTAAGACAGCAAATGTTTAAGACATTTGTTGATAAACATAACAATCCACACATTACATGTGTGGATTACATAGATTATCAATTAGTTCCACATTCTCTTGACTACTTTCACATTACTGGTTGTTGAGGTAGGTTACAGTACATCGCCCAAGACAAAATCATTTCTTGGAGTGTTTCAATTCAATATTAAGTACATTTTTGCTAGAGAAACTTGCAGCTTACAATCAAAAATACACAGACAAGACATCCTCATATTTTAACATTTTAACCACATTGGGAGGTCTAGAGGAGGAATAAGACAAATGCAACACTGACAACTATGTCTACTTGTCATCCATGCATGTGTTTACTTACACATATATCTGTGCATGCAAAAACGCACACACACACACACACACACACACACACACACACACACACACACACACACACACACACACACACACACACACACACACACACACACACACACACACACACGCACACACGCACACAGCCAAATGCTCCATACCTGCAGGGTTGGGTGTGTCTTCTGCATGTCTCCCCAGGTTAGAACCCACACCTGATCGTGTGACTTGTCATACAGCAGTTTGACTGGAACAGCGTCTGTCGCTACCGCCTACACAGAGAGAGAGAGAGAGAGAGAGAGAGAGATTCAAACATAACCCATTGAGCTATAATAGTATATCGTTGCTGTCGGGCGAAATCTTGTATATCTATCTTGTATACCTTTATATGTTTTTTCGTAATTAATGTCCTACTTTGCCATACTACAGTGTCACACAAAGTAGCAAAAGTAGCCAATCTACAATGCGTTGAGTTTGTAGATTGTGTAGATATTCTATTTTTGAATATTTTTAAAGTGAAAATGAAGTGCTTAAGTCTGTCTGTGGGGTTTATAAATATTTACCAGATGAAAAGTATTAAAAAGAGCTTGTGACAAAATGTTCCATTTCCTGAAAAGTCCCGGTTTGGGAGATTGGTTTCCGCCCGACAGCGACGATACTTATGTATACAGCACTATCGTAATACAGTGAAAGCAGGGGATGGGTGCTGTCCTTTGTCCTGAAATCTTGGCAGGCTCTGCTGATTGTGCTGAATTGAGCCTAATAATCCTTTCTGTATCCATTTAGCCTTATGCGGGGCACAGTGAGATAAAGAGAGGGTGAGAGAGAGGAAAGGGAGCGTGAATGTGAGAGGAAGAGTGAGTGAGAGAGGCATGGAGAGACTGAAAGGTAGTGGGGGAGAGAGAGAGAGAGAGAGAGAGAGAGAGAGAGAGAGAGAGAGAGAGAGAGAGAAACTGATGGCAACCCACTCAACCCAAGGTGTGGTACATTGTCAACAATGAGGAATAACACAATCCATTACCCTGCTCCTGTTGACATGGAGCGCGAGCAGCTGCCACCCTCCTCAGTGGAGCGAGACCATAAGACCTGTGTTCAGTAATAGAAGGTCCAGCCCTCTGCTCTCCACTGGTCAGCCAAGTGTCAAGTCAACACACTGCTGACATGCTGATATTTAGAATGGGTGTGAGTGTGTGTGTGTGTGTGTGTGTGTGTGCGTGTGTGCATTGTCTTCTCATAAGAGGTACGGTGAAGAGCAGCGTATATATATACAGTCTCCCCGAACCGGAAATGCAAGAGACGGGTAGCACTCCGTGGTGTAAAGTAACAAGTACATTTACTCAAGTACTGTACTTAAGTACAATGTTGAGGTACTTTTACCTCAACATTTCCATTTCCAATTGTCAATACTTTTACTTCTACTCCACTACATCTCAGAGGCAAATATTATACTTTTACTCCACTACAATTATTTGAGAACTTTAGTTACTAGTGACTTTATAGATATAAATGATTATATATTACAATACTTTTGTACTTTTGCTAAAGTACATTTTGAATTCCGGACTTTTACTTGTAACAGAGTACTTCTACATTGCAGTATTGACACTTTTACTTTTTTTAGTAAAACATTTGAGTACTTTTCCCACCACTGGTAGCACCCGAGTAATTCCGAGAGAACCATACTCAGTGCTGATCAGAAGAGAAAAGCATGAAGTGCTGCGGGATGATTGGGCTGACCTGCAGGTCTGTGCATGCGTGCCAAGCTGCCAGCTGAGTTCATTGATTGGGAGAGTGGAACCGACTATAACTTTATTGGATAAAAGGAGCTCAATCATGGATTCATTTTTCACTGAGGTGAAAACATGCAATTTCATTTTTTCCATCATATGAACTTTGTGGAGTCCTTTGCTTCATGGTCCAGATTCGTATTATTATTTTCAAAGCCAACAAGTCAGAGCCATGGCTATAAAATAGCGTATGCTCACTATGCCATCAGAAACGAGGCACCACGACAGAAGTGAAAACGTCCAGTGATTTTGCCAGAAAACACTGATCATTCAATGTAACGATCCATTCTGCTACCAACGCAGCAAAAGGCTCTGCTTAGCTGTAGGGCGATTTTCTCTAATCACTGTAGTCCAGCCTTCAGACCCAGTTATCTGGCAGACACCTGCCACTCTCGCTGACAGTGACAAACAGAGAGAGAAAGTGGGGTCTCTCTCAAGACACATAATCACTGATGGACACAAAAATGACACCAGACGCCATTACGATGGCAGCTCTTCCAGAATGTGCAGGCTGAGGCTATATAATCAAGGCTGAACTGTTTTACATAAAACAAAAAAAAGAGTGTAGCTTGCGGGTATTAGTCGGTGTCAACAAAATGTGAAAATGACTTTCTATGTTTTGCTCAGGCTGTTCTGTGAAATGCAAAGTGCAGTTATTGCATCATGTTGCAGGTGCAGCGATCCCCCTCCTG
This sequence comes from Gymnoscopelus microlampas, assembly GCF_963454915.1. Lineage (NCBI taxonomy): Eukaryota > Metazoa > Chordata > Actinopteri > Myctophiformes > Myctophidae > Gymnoscopelus > Gymnoscopelus microlampas. The sequence goes on from NC_139949.1 coordinate 34,989,832, forward strand.
CTCTCTTCATTTCACATCATCCTCAAAAAGGAGATGGAATTGTGTTTGTATTTCGTGAAAAAAAAAAGGCTTTCAACGTGGTGGTGTAGGACCAAGATGGACGGAGGAAATGGGGCAAAGAGACACGGAAGATGTATTAACCTCTTGCATCCATAGGCTAGGGAGAGAAGAGAGAGAGAGAGAGAGAGAGAGAGAGAGAGAGAGAGAGAGAGAGAGAGAGAGAGAGAGAGAGAGAGAGAGAGTGAGGGCGATGAAGAGGGGGGAAACCCTCAGCCATACGTCTTAGTCCTGCGTCCCATCCAGCCTCTCAATCTCATTTTACTCGTAATTTTCATGCCGTTTCTGCTTCATTGCTGAACTAGAGCTTGGTGAGAAACACAGAGAAATGGAGACGAGGAAAGGAGGTTTACGTGTGAGACAAAGGTCACAAGCTGCCTTCAAACACATCGTCGCTGTCAGGGGGAAACCTTGTACGTCCAAAACTGTTACTTTTCAAGAAAATGGAAGAAAGAAAAAACCTGTGTTTTCGATCCCAGGCTCCCCCAGAGTTAATGTCAAAGTGTCCTTGAGCAAGACACTGGACCCCTAATTGCTCCCGAAGAGCAGGTTGCCGCCTTGCATGGTTTCCTCCGCCGTCGGTGTGCGAATTGGTGAATGTAATGAACAATTCAAAGCACTTTGGATAAAGGCCATACATAACTGCACCATTTACCTTTTACTTTTCGTTACTTTCTCAAAACACCCTCAAATGAAGGACAAAAAGGACAAGGCAAAATATTAAATGGAAGAAGGTAGGCCAAATGTAATAGAGAATAATGCAGGAATAATGTTATTGGTATTAAGCAGCCTTAATCTTAATATGGCTGCCACATAACTCAGAAGCTACAGCACCCTCTATCAGAGCAGGGCATATATTTTGGATAATCTTATCAAAGTGTAAAGAGCGAACTTTAGATCAATTGCAGTGATTGCATTGTCACTACAGCATGCACGGATTAATCAGAAGCTTAAACACTATAAATGAGAATTTCTAATTTAATGTGTTACTCAATTAGTAATGCATGAAAGTAAGGTCTCCAAATCAAGTTGAGTGTATGCCACTTATTTTCAAACAATTTCACACACTTTATTTGTGACATTGGCTCTTTTCGACTATGAATGGTAACCCAGAACCTTCCATAAACTTTATGAAAGTTTTATGATGTTTTTTTTTTATGTTTCCATTTCCATTATAACCAGAACCACCCCTGAAGGGAGAGGTTCGTCCAAAAAAAAAAAAAAAATTGTTGTATTATGAGCTTGTAGATCTGCTATTTTAGAAATGTTGTAAGTATAAGCACTCAGTTCTGGGCTCCAAGATCCCAGGGTTAGTACCACCTCCTGAGCAGGGCCCCAAATGACTGTAGACCCTGTGAAATACAGAACCTGTGAACAATGTTTCACGGCACGACACAGTTCGCTTAGTTCTTGTAGTTGAAAAGAACCATATGTTGACAGAGGAGGAGCGCTCAACATTATTTCCGGCAAGTATTTGAGGCATGTCAAATTCAAGACAACTGACAGTTGTTCTATGACGTTCTGACATATAAAATCTACCCTCTGCTCGCTCTGTTTGTCTCTCCTGTCTGATCTAATACCTTCCTCCCATCTAGCTTGTACTCCTCATCTCCCTCCTTGTCATCTCCTCCGCCTCCTTGAATCCGGTCTATTTCCTCCCATCCAGTATAAATGATGCTGACCCTGGGAATAACTCCACGGGGCTTTGGTCTCTAAACAGCCTTTACAGGTGAGATGAATGACCGGCCAGCCAGCACCCACCTGGGCAACATATTGTTAAGTGCTTGAGGTGGGATTGATTTATTTTATCTTGCATCTTCTTACGTGGGCAGGTTCCCGTGTGCAGCGAGCTAAACCGAGCAAGTTGTGATTGGTTGTGTAATCAAATGTTTTGATGACGAGATAAAACTGTTCACAGGTACACCGAACTCACTGAAGAAAACAAACGTCCGCACAAACAGTTAAGTGCTCCGAATATTAAAATTTAGGAAACAGCTGTGTGCTTATTTGCACAGTAAAATATATACTGCTAAACAGTGAAATGACTGTGCTAATTACTTTTTTTTTTACTGTGACATAAACTTTATATATCTGAATCATCAAGCTGTTTGTGCGGACATTTATTTTCTTCTGATATGGGCACTTAGTCCTGCAGCAGCAATTACATGGATGTGCCTAGCACTACCTTTTGAAACACCAAAAACTGACTGCTCATTGTAAACTATGGGAATGAATGGGTCCTAAATGATAAATAAAAGATGAATTAGAATGCGACACAAACAGCCGCATTAAACACCATTTGGAATGCCAAACATGTAAATGTTTTGTTTGTTACGGCAGACCTGTTTCCTGCTTCACTCACCTGCACCACCTTCTGTGCCTGTGTGTCGATGACCAGCAGTCGGTTCTGCAGCGGCTGAGTCACGTAGATGTACTTATCTCTGACGTTAACTGCTGAGGACCACACACAATGCTGGGGGGACACCCCCTGACCCTTAGGACACATCTCCTCCTGGGGAACCCCAACAAAGCATGAAGAAAGAAAAATAAATACAATGACATTTGTTGGCTCATCCAGGAAAAAGTAGCATAGCACAGGAATTTCTGACCTGCAAAGCAAATGTATTGACTGCAGGTAATTCATTACATCAAATCCATTGTTCATTCAGCGCTGTACGTGTAAAAATGTACCCTTATTGTACGGGAGTACTGTTGTGTATCAAATTTAAATAAAATGATGATACTGTATCAGTAGCAATTACCACTGCTGCTAATAGTGATGCTGCCCTGCCTGCTAACACTCATACTATTAATAATAACAATATCTTGACATCAGTGTAATCCCCGGGCATCCGTTTTAGCCTCAGCTTAAACATCAAAGTTCTCAACTGCTAACTCACTGTAATAGCCTACTGTAAGAGTATCAACGCGATTAAAAATCCTGTAGCCTGCTGTCTTTGCTGACAAGAGCTTTGCGCATCCCTCGTTTCAACACACATGCGCACGCACGCACGCACACACACACACACACACACACACACACACACACACACACACACACACACACACACACACACACACACACACACACACACACACACACACACACACACACACACACACACACACACACACACACACACACACACACGTGCGTGTGTGGGTGCCAAAGGCCTTGTTTCAAGGGAGCCCTCTCCCTTCACCTTGGCGAAGTAGAGAAAATGCTGTTTGCAGCAGTAGCCGGCTAACATAGCTCATTGAGTTTGTATCGATCTCTAATATAATTACAGTGTCCTGTAAAACCCAAATCCCTCAGAGGAACAGGCGAACTTTTACCATCTAAAGCCTATTGTTCATGGAGCAGGGCGTTCTTCAATGGATTACAAACCTGGGGGTTTGTTCTATAGACTCTATATAGTCTATCGCATTGAGCTGTTGACTAATGGACATGAGTAATGCATTACACTGAAAGGACAACCAACAATCTGACAATGGAGAAAGAAGTCTACTTCTCTCTCACGTTTGGCATGACATTGTCCTTCACACGTGCGTTTTAACTACTTTCAAGCTGGCGTCCCTATTTCGGGCATGTACAGTAGGCAGTGGTCAGTCAATCGATTATGTTCTGGCTTGGATCAATGGAACCAACGTAGTACATAACAAGTTCTTATTTATTGGTATTACAATGGAAGAAAAAAATCATTTCAAGGTTTCAAAGCAAACATACTGTAATTTCTTAACATATATTTTTTAATATTAATGTTATAAGTGTTTTGCCAAATATTTGGGGGCACACTTGCAATACCCTCACGACCCACCAGTGGGCCTTGGCGGCGCACAGATTGGGAATCACTGTTCCAGCACTTCTAACAGGACGCAGCAGTACTTACATAGGTGGCGACGATTCTCTCTGTGCGCTTCATGTGCCGTCGTATCTCACACTCACTGGGCTGGAGGACTGTGATGCCCTCATCAGAGAACACGTAGAACATGTTCCCTACACTCAGGCCTGGGAGGAAAGACAGACACACACACAATCATGACAAGTAGAATGGGGAGAGTTGGAGGAAAAAAACAACAACACAAAAGCAAGAGTGTGTTTTTCTTGTGTTTTTCTGACGTTTCACGATGAGGTTTCAACAGTGCCAAAAGAGTGACATGACAAGACTCCTGTTAGCATGATTTGACGTTAGCATGAATGCACGCTCTGACTGGCTGTCAGACGTTTTGACAACACCAACAAAAGGCCCTGTCGGCAACACATCCAACAACAACAACAACAACAACAACACGCTGCCGTCAAAATCCTCGAACTCACATACCAGCTCCGTAGAAAGCAGAGCCTTGTGCGATAGACTCTGCACCAGGTGCAAACTCTGTGTCTACTGATTAGTTAGCATGGATCACAGTTTGATGTGTGTATACGTCTGCATCGACAGTAGGGGTGTCACTGCTATAAATGCCAGAAAACGAGCATGCACACTCCACACACACAAAACACAACCATGAATGATTTGTTAGAGCTACAATCCAAGACTATTTAAATGAATAAACATTAAGTTAAATCATCTGTATGGTAAAGTATGTTGATACTAAACACATCTGCAGTGGTTGGAGCACTTGGAGGTGATCGCCCTACTCTTCCATCTGCTTCTATCGTGGACAGAGTGGACACTAGATTACCTCTCTCCACTGGGAGAGGGCAAAAAACGCACATAAAGGTTAGCGATTGCAGCTTTAATCTGTTTGGAGGTTATTGACTAATGTTACAACAACACAACATCAAACAGTACACTACAGAAATTAAGTAGTTTATACCAGTGGTTCCAAGACCTGAGGTCGATTCTACAATTGCCCTGTAAATCAGTAGTTCTCACACTTTCAAGATTTTTCAAAAATGTAAAAACAATTGCAGATGTACAAGCTCGCAGCACGGCACGAAGTGTGGCACTGTGAGTTGTATAACTGTTATTTTTGAATAGCCAACGCAAAACTTTAGAATGACACAGATGCTTTCCCGATTTGAATGGGTTAAAATGGGGTCCTGGCACCCCCAGGGATCGTTATTGATAGTTAGAAACCAAATGAACGGGTCTGTAACTCTGAGAGTGTAGAAATGGAACCAAATGGACCTATAAAGGGTCCATTTGGTTCAATTTCTACACTCTCAGAGTTATTGGGGTCTGTGGCCTAATGCATACCAAACTAAAGTTTGAGAACCACTGGTTTATACAATGCCATAAAGAGTTAAACAGAAGTAGGAAGCGAAAAAGACACTTATACGCATGCACCACACTAATGACACCATTGCAAATTAACTGTCACCAACGCAACTGGTGGAACAATCAAACAATGACCTTTTCTAACTATAGAACAAGAACAAAAGAGGCACATTCTTACACTGCAGTGTGTAGCTACTCATGCAGTCAACATACTGTAAACGGGCTGTGGATCATTGATCTAGTGATGGAAAATAAGATATACGACAGGCCTATGACAGGACTATGACATGCTTGTGACAGGCCTATGACAGGGCATAGGCCACGACATGCCGTGAAACTAGTCCGGACAGACTTTAGTATTGTGATGACCCCTTCCATCCGGCTTGTGGTCCTCTGGGTGTTTGTCTGTATTTCTGTTCCTATTGCAGGTGAGGTCAGCCTGCCGGAGGAGTGTCTGGGGAATGCCTATATATTTAAGCAGTACTAGCCAGGGTCATTTGTTCTCTCTCTCTCTCTCTCTCTCTCTCTCTCTCTCTCTCTCTCTCTCTCCTTCCAGTTTTGTTGTGTTTCTTTCTTTATTTTGTTGTGTTTCTTTATTTGTACACAACAGGGGGTCCGGGACCCCTAGGGGGTCCTCAGAGTTACTACAGGGGGTCCGCCAAATCATTGTGTGATTATGATTTTTTTTTTTTACATTAACCACTTGAACCCTAGCATCCCTTTTCTGCGGAGAACTTTTGCCAAAAATAGCAGATCTACAAGCTCACAACGCCTCGCGCTGCGAGGCGTTGTGAGCTTGTAGATCGGCTGTTTTTGGCAAAGAGTTATAGGTGTAGAGGGAAAAAAGAGCAGCAAAAGTTTAGCTGAAACACCATTTTATACAATATAGAGGGGGTCCCTGCTTCATCTCTCTCTCAACTAGGGGGTCCTTGGCCTGAAAACATTGAAGACCCCTGCACTACACCCTACACTGCACTTTCCCACATTCAGGCATTCATTACCCACTGACTACACTATATGATATTTGTTTGTATCTGTTCATGTTTAGTTTAATAAACATATTATTTTCAACATAGGTTTATCGGTGTGGTTTCCCATTTGCTGTGAATCTGAGCTGGGCTCTGAGTATCTATAACCTGTCATGATACAACTATTTCTTACAGGATTTCTACAGCCAGCAGCATAATGGGGGTAATTTTCTCAACAAAACTTTAGTTTTTATTTGTTCTTGTATATACAATAATGGCGGTTAGAGTCATATTATACCCATTTTCCAGAGTCAGAGCAGTTAATGTGCTCCGTGTAGACCCAATTTTGTGCATAAAGTTGTTTTATTGCAAAGATCCTTCATGTTTTCATTGCTGCCGTCTTTGTACATTCGTACATTGGGTTCCTCCATCGCAAGAAGAATCCAACCTGTTTTCAACTTGTTAAGTGTGCTTACATTTGTGCTGCTGGCTTTTTGAAATAGTATATAGGAAATAGTATTTCCTGTGTTCGGACTGGAAATACATGCCAGATTATAGATTATAGATACAAGTCTGTACAGGCTACAGTACCTCAATTCCAAACAAAAACACCAAAGTAGGGCTATAACAGGGCTGAAAAAATATATTACCTTCTTCCCTCCAAAGAATGTTTGCAACTATGGAATCAGCAGTGGAGTGGTTCAGGGGAGAGGGAGAAGAGGATGAAAACAAGACAAAACACAAGTTACTTCATCACAGAAAGAGAGAGAGATCGTCCAAAATACAGATTTAGCAGCCAGAACAAGACAAATGTAAATTTTACATCTAACACGTTGCTTCCTATTACTGCTGTCAAGGACATGTTTCCCCAAAAGACAGATAATATGTTAATTTTATAATTATGAATACAGGTTGATAGCATTAGATTTGCCCTTTCACTTGTTTTTAGCCTACAGGTTTTTATTTATTTTGACAGGAAACTGGATTCCCATACACAGTAAAACTGGATGTAATATTTCTGTTCCAGAAGGAAGTTGTTTACTTACTCTTAAGCTTTACTTTTTGACAAGTAAAATTACAGTATCTCTCTAGTGTATGTCTGCACAGTTTGTCCATTCAATAACATATTTGGACCTTGGGACAAAAGAGCCTTCATGGTTAAATTCACCAAAAAGAGCAATTACTGTGCTTCAATCCCACTCTTTGGCTGACATTTTAGTTTTTCTCTGTACTCGGGCCACTCAAGGCCTTTTGTTTTTTCTTTTAAGACAAAAACATCCTGCTCTCATTGTGGTGCCGTCTACTGAAATAACTCAAATTTTAAGAAACAGCTTCATTCACTACAATGAGTAGAAATGTGCACACCGTACAATTTTGATCTTACCACTGTGCGTGCGTTACTGCGTTAGTGAATCATAGTAATTTAAAATTGACAGGCACATGCACACTATTCTTAATTAGCGTAGTACCACGCCTCAGCCTCTGCATATAAGGAGAGATTACTTTGTGTCTCTTCTTTAACCCATTAAGACCGGGAAAGAATCTGTGTATTTTTTAGCACCGAGTGCCGCGCTATGAGCTTGTAGATCTGCTATTTTTTTTAAATCGTGAAAATTTGAGCAAATCTTTGAATATATATATATTTTCAAAGCAAACATTTGTAACTGAAATCTTTGCTTTGGGGGGATTCTACAAATGTCTTCTAAATCCTAACAGTTTTTGGGGAAAAAATTATGTTGCTATAATCAGTGGTTCTCAAACTTTTTTATGTCAAGGACCCCCAAATTTATATGAATTTTGGCCGTGGACCAACATCTCAAAATATTTTGTTACAGGGACCCCCCCAGAAGTTGTAACAGAGTTAAAAATGTTTGCTATGCAAAAATAGATAAAATGCACATATTTTCACGATTTTTCAAAAAACAGCAGATCTACAAGCTCATAGCACGGCACTCGGTGCCGCGCTATGAGCTTGTAGATCTGCTATTTTTTAATAGCCAAAGAAATCTTAAAATGACACAGATGCGTTCTCGGTCTGAAAGGGTTAACCACATGAAAACTAGCGTCCATATTCCGCCCTGAGCTAAGTACATGATGAGGACCACTCCTGCATGACTCACGAGTCTTCTTGGCCGAGTCTTCGACAAACAGAGAGGAGATGTCCTCGTCCACGCCCACCTCGTTCTTAGCGATACACGTGTAGGCTCCCGTGTCCTCGTACCGCACGCTGCCGATGTACAGCTCACTGCCGTTCGCTGAGGGACAACAAAGAGACAGGGGACAAAGAAAGAAAGGTGACACATTCTTATCTTCACCTTGCCATTGGCGGGTCGTTATTCACGTTGACACTTGGATGAAAGGCCTTTATAGAGTTCCAACATTGTGCTTAAGTATGCAGTAGAATAGAGAAAAGGTCCCTGGGTCAAAGTCAAAGACTTTCAAATGACCTGATCTGAATGAACCGCATTCATTGTGTAGTTTTGATCCACTCTGAATTTGCAACCAAGTGAATACCTTGAACTAAGTGAACGAAGTCTCAAGCCCGCAATTACCAACCCTGTGTTAAGTGCCACTACAAAGAGACACTAGACAGAAAACCCCAGTGAGAGCACTATACGCAATGTCTTTTCATGATCGATAGAGAAAACTATTCTTTGATCTGTTCGTATGAAGTGAACTTGCAATACCACAATGGCATTCCCTACAGTATAGTACATAGTCCACATTTGTACATATGAGGCTGTACATATTTGATTACAGTTCTCTTTTGAACCCTTTTAAGTTACATCAACTTCTTTGATCGATCCCTATAAACTAAGCAGTGAACTATTTACCTAACACATTGACTTTCATGCTCCCAGTCTTGTGAAATAAAACCAACCCATTGAGATTGTGTCTGTATACCTTTTCATTTAAAATTAAAACATTTATGTCCAGTTTTGTATTCTGGCTTTGACTGAATTTCTTGATCTTATAAAGAAGTTTTCAGACACCAGCGCTGTGCTCATCTACTCCACGAATGATACAGTAAAAGTACAACAACATTGTCTGCCTGGAGCTGTGATGGAGCTGCCGTTGTCGGCAGGTGGAGACAGGTGGTGCTCTGACAGGACGTGTGGGGCAGCATCAGAGGAAACATCTCTGACGTTGTGCCATAGAAGCTCTGGTCTTCTGTGATCTACAGCTCCGCTCTCAGATCCTTCCTTCATGTAGCGCAACCTTGATCACTGCGCCGCAATCTTCACAACGCTGCAGGACGCTACGGCCGCCGTATCAGACGGCACAGCTCAGAGGCTGTGTCAAAGATCATGCGAGAAAGCCTCGTCCTTCACCTCCCTCCCTCTCATCTTCCCCTCTCTTTCCCTGTATACATTTATGTAATGTATATATGGTATACATAGTCTCCTGGTCTCTTTGTCTCGAGCTGTCCCTTTGATCCATTCTCTTGATCTGCCTACTGTGCATTGCCGTTGAAATGGACATGAAGCTGTTTCAGCTGCAGCAGTTTTTTTTTTCACTTTCAACCTGGCATCCCTATTTTGGTCATGTCAGTATAACTGAAAATGTTCCAAAAGTTTCAGAAGTTTTCAATTATTATAGTTTATTATTGTTATTAATGTAATAAATGTGTTTGTAGTAGTATTTAAAGTTCCCTAGAATGTAGCAGATGAAACAGCAAAGCATTGCTAAGCGTTTTTATTCCAGTTTTTATTCCAGTATTTTTATACTTTGGAATGACAAAGTATAAAATAATCCAACTAAAGGTTGCGCCCCAGAAATAATTTGGCTGCACTCGCCTGCTCGCAGTAGGACGTGTCGCACACTGACAAATACTGCCCCGCGGCTTCTAATTTATGCTTATGTGATTATAGAATAACAACACATTATAGAAATCGAAGCAAAGCGGTTTGCATTAGCGAAATGGATTTTTGGATTTTGATGGCGGAAGCATGTCCCAAATTCCTCTTCCATCAAGGCAAAGGCGTGCCTTGAAGTGAAACCGCCTTGAAGTGACACTTCCTGAAACCAGACACAGCCCTAATTATTTCTAATTCATAATTATGTTCTGATCAATCTTATTGACTGCCACTGAATCATCCACACATTAAATTAGACTTTAATATCCTCATTTGCAGCAGTTTGTGGTGCCAGGGATTGTGAAGTTAGCAGGCTGCGTGCCAAAGGGAGAGACTTTTTAATCTGCGCAACACACATTTAGCCTACAGTCAGCTGCTTTTGTGATCTGAACTTTTGGCTTTGCTCTCTTTTATCCACTCGTATTGTCTATAACAATCCCCAGAGGAATATGTTGACATTTAGAATTTCTGCTGGATATTTTCATTCACCAGTGACAGCACTAACTCCCCGAACCATTTCTTAGTCACGCGGTACATGCGTAATTTTGCCTCCAAGCCAAGAACATCCAATTGTTTCTCATGAAGGCGTGTGTTTATCGGTATTTTATAATGCCGTGTTTAGCCAAAGGGTTCCCAAACTTTTCCATGCCAAGGACCCGCAAATAGCCATAGCCTCTGGCTGCAGCGATATAACGATTTCCTGTGGCACAGTGGTGTTTTTTTCCCCTCACCTGCATCTTTGGCATTTTGGGGACATGCTGTGCGCCAATGTGGGAGGGGAGGCACAGTTTTTTCATCAATTTAGTTTGTCAGTTTCACTATGATATGCATTCTGTTCCAACAAAACGCTTGTGCGTCATGATACACTGCAGAATTTCTCCATATAGTTATGGAAGGTATTTCCTTCATAAAGGCTTAATGATTGGTCAACTAGATATACATACTTTAACTTTAACATACAAGGTTCTGAATTGCCAGAATTGACTGCATGTGTTATTTCCATCCAAGCTAATTTTACATTGTCTGCAGTTGGAGGTCTGTTTGAGCTGCTGTGGACTCATTGTTAATGGCTCTGCACCTCCTGCACAAAGGACATCAGTTTGCTCTTGTGAGAAATCACAGTTCCGAGCCTGTGACTCTGTGAAAATTAGCAGTATGCCATTACGCTGATGGCCGCTGAGTGCCATGAAAAGCGGTCATTTGATTGGCCATGATTTAATCCACCTACACCACAAACCACTGACAATGTATTCAGCCTTATCCAACCTTTCTACTGTCCCAAAAATATGAAAAGTATGTCTCCACAGCCCACACGCAACACCTCTGCACTCCATGCTCGTTCACCTGTTTCCCCAAAATAGGGCACTTGCTTGAGACACAGTAGGTAATCTAACATAGTGACGTTTATGGTGCATCTATCATCTTTATCATATTATCATTGTGCTTAATGCATTTTAAAGTCTGGATTGATTTGATTTATTTACAAACAAATTCCTACTATTTTATTGAGCAATGATATCTACCCAACATTGATTCAGTTATTCAGGTAGGTTTGGTAATACTGATGTTATGACTTCAAAAGCCAATTATGGGACAATTTACAATATATGGCCAAAGCTGTGAACAGACAATGAAATGCATTGACGACGGTATGGTTCTTAACCACTTGCATTGCATAGCATTGCCTACGTGTTGTGAGCTTGTAGATTGGCTATTTTTCGTAATTTTTGAAAATGTTGTGCCTATAATGATGACATGCCCAAAATAGGGCCGCCAAGTTGAATGTGGTTAATTAGGTAGATTGCCCTTTCTAATTTTTGATCTCGAGGGTTAGTTGTCGCTTGAAATGTACGCACACAGTCCTGCCATTACGCAGGCAGGCATACTTGGCAAAGCTAAAACCTCTGGCTACCACAGTGTTTATGTGTTGGTGAACCTTGCAGAACCTCCCTTGTTTGAGTGTTTGAGGGCTGATAACAGGCTATTACTGCAGGTAATGACCCACACACAGCCAATAAACTCTCGCTTAATGAGAACCAGGCCATAAAGAGACGCAGCGGCCCATTCCGTGGT
>NC_139949.1:35007008-35174508 GCF_963454915.1 Gymnoscopelus microlampas
AAATAGATGATCTACTGTAGAAGCTCAAGCTCAAGTTGTGAGCTTCTAGATTGGCTATTTCTGCCACACGCCATCCTCCTACACGTCAAAGTCTAAACCAGGCGTTAAGTGAAGTAACGAGCCTCTACTAACCATTCACCTGCAGGACATGTGTCTGGTAGAGGTCCTCGTAGCCGTAGGCGTGACAGCTGTAGCTCCCCATGTGGATGGTCGTCACCTTGGTGATGTAGAGCGAGCCGTCATCGCCAAAGTCCTGATGAATGGATGGAGGGCGGGATGGAGAGAGAGAGAGAGGGAGAGAGGGAACGGTTTGGGGGTGTGGAAGAGGGGAACGAGAGAGAGAGAGGAGAGAGAGAGAGAGAGAGAGAGAGAGAGAGAGAGAGAGAGAGAGAGAGAGAGAGAGAGAGAGAGAGAGAGAGAGAGAGAGAGAGAGAGAGAGAGAGAGAGAGAGACGGAGCAAGGGTGGAAATTACATGAGGGAAGAAGGGTGCAACAAATTGTTAAAATAGGATGAGAATGAGAGGAAAAGAGGAGAAGGGAACAGATGCAGTGAGAGAAGAGGGAGAAAAGAGAGAACACAGTAAGAAGGAACAAGGGGAATATGGGTGAAGAATCGAAGGGTATAGGTGTGGGAAATAAAAGTCCAGTAGCGTGATAGAATATATATGGGTATCACACAGACACCAGTGGGGAAGTGACGGCAAGGAGATGGAGAGGAGAGAGGAGAGTGATGCGAAAAGGAAGAGAGACCATGAATCAAGGGTTTCCCTGTTGGGCCCAGGCAGGCGTTGGGGGATTTGATCCCCCTCTCTCCCCCTCACCGTGCTGCCTCAGCCTGATAAATGGCAAGGGTTAAAAATATAACGCCCATTAGCTTGATGAATGATGCCGCTTGTTGCTGCCGCAGGATACTGCAGCCACCGGGGGGTTCCAGCCACAGCTTAGGGCGGATTAAGGCATTAAATAGTTTGCTTGTCCCGCGCCGAGTGGCGGAGCAGATGTCTCCATCAGGCCACATCACTACCTACCTAGAAACACTTGGGGGACACTTGAAGACTTTGCTCAGACTGCAGGCAAATCCGGTTTAGGACTGACTGCCCACACTGTATGTTTGCAAATGATCAGATCGGATGTGTGTATTCAGACATCGTTGTTGTGTGTATTCAGACATCGTTGTTGTGTGTATTCAGACATCGTTGTTGTGTGTATTCAGACATCGTCGTTGTGTGTATTCAGACATTGTCATTGTGTGTATTCAGACATCGTTGTTGTTAATGACATAATGACATAGGCGTGCGTAATGCTTAATTTATGTAGCAGAGTGTCTCACAGCCTCAGCGTGATGACCTAAAATATAATATCTAAAACATCTATTTTATTAACATTTCAAACACCAAGGACTGTGGTTCAATTCTGATAAGCAAAAATTCCAAATATTATTTTTTGCTGAATCTGATTCAAATCTGGATAGGCTAAATATCTGATTTGGTCTGGCAGTCTGAACATAGCCTTGAGGTAAATCGTGAGCACACGGGTAGGGTTTTGTCTTTTTGTCTGCAGAATTAATATATTATTTTCCCGTCAATTGAAAGAGGTGGCTGGATGTGTAAAAAAAAAAAGCCTGAAAAGAAAATATCTTTTTGTAGATGCTAGGCTAAGTATTAATGTCACCAAGCAGGAAAGCGGAGGTTTGCTGAATGTTAAGTTAGCGGGGCTGTTGTGGGAATAGGTTAATGACACTGAAAGACAAATAGCTATACCACTGTAGAGGTACAGTATCCACTGGTATGCATACTACATAATTAGAATTAGCCATGCACTCCCAGGTGTACAATACATAATGAACAATAACCGTGCATGCAGTTTGTGCAGTTTGTACAAACATTATGCCTGTAACTATTTAAGGTCTCCTCTGGACAAAATAATGAAAAGAATTTACCAGTCAGTTAGGATAGATATGCCTGAACTCTTTTCTCTCTCTCTGAGCGGCTGTTATCAACGACTATACAGAAGAGATGATAAAGTACTCTTGAACTGAAGGGTTGGGGGATTTATCATGGCATTAGTGCTCATCTGAAGCGATTTGCCGAAATTGTACATGGGAACGTTTCTGTTGGCATCATTTAAGCGCACAAAAGCATGCATACGTTAATCAGGAAATTACAGGCCAAAGACCCTGTAGCCTTTTGTCTAATAAAAAGCTACTATCAGGACTGATCCATGGACATGAACAAAGAGCACAAAGAGCACATGAATGAAGTCGAACTAGCGTGGTGCTCCTTTTGAGGCGCACAACTTCACATCAAATCCACTCTTATCTACATTTCTGCTCTTGTCTAGGAGTGCAGCTTCATGAAGCCCAGAATAGCACTAATGAAATAATCATCGGCGGGCATGTGTAGAGCTAGAATAATGTGTTTTCCAAGGCGACGCTACACGCTCGCAAAAATAAAAGTCGGCTTTTCTGCGACCTTAATTAAAGTAGGTATGCAGTAATTGTTTTCAATAAAGGAACATGTATTATTCATTCTGCCGCAGAGTGAATTATTTCCTTCTAATAATCCAGGCGTACATCTGTTCTGCTCTCTTAGTAAATGGTGAACCGGACCTGCAGAGACCTGCACTGTAAGAAGTTGAAGCAGATTATAATAATTTTCCTTGCCTCTCTATGTAATTGCCTGTGGCTTTACTCCTCTGACACAAAGCGGGAGCAGATTTGAGCAGCCTAAAATACACAGCACTATCACTTCTTCACTACTCAATATGCAAAATGTGCTGTTTTTATGCGTGAGTGGCTCATGAGAGAACTCAGGAGTAATGGAGAAGAAAGGAAGTGAGAGGCGGAGAGGCGGAGAAAAGGAGAGAGTGGATGAATAGGAGTAAACAGGGCTGCTTATCTACGAGAGTAAAGGCAGCTTTATGTGTTAAATGCCACAATGGCCTTCAGACCACGTTTCTATTCACAGTTAAACATAATATTTACTGATATATATATTTGTTTAACATCTCTCTAATAACTCAGACCACTCAAATAGACTGACAGTAAAGCCTGAGTTGTACTTTGCACGTATATAAATAAATACAAGTATATATAACTCTTAAATTAAATGTACTGTTTGGTGACAGGAAGGGACTCAACCAGTTGAGTGTTTTCAGAAGGTTTGAGTAATTCTTCATGTTTTTCCCCACCAGCTGTGGTCCCAGTTTTCCTTCTCATTCTGATCTTCTTCTCAGAATCCATGGTAACGCATGGCTGCAGCATTTCCTTGTCTACAATACAGTATTCCAAATCAACACCCCAGACGTATTCTACTCAAGCTGGCACTACGGAATATTAGATCAGTCTCAAGTAAGACTTTTTAAATTAATACATTTTGTATCCAGTCGTGGTCTAAGCTTTTTAACTGAATGTTGCGTTATCTACTTTCTCAGCCAAACTATAGTTTGAAGGCTTCCACACTAAACTATACTGTCTTGCATTCCATCAGATAATAATTATAAATATCCCAGCAGTCTGTACTTGTTGTGACTGTATGACACCAACTTTCTATGAGAGGCTTCCGATTGTATGTGCATTTCTCTTATGACAAACTAATTTCAATTGGTGATTTTCATTTCCATATTAATGACTGCACTGATTCAAGCCCATTCAAAGATAATTACAGAAAAACAAAACAACCATAAAGTCCAGTCTTTTAAAGCTGCAATCCATAACTTAACATGTCCTATCTGGGAATCAAATCTGGGTCTCTCATGCGAGTGCCAAAACTGTATACTGTTGAGGTATAACAGAGAGCACATCTGGGAGGCTGTGTTGTTAGGTTTCGAGAGCCTGTAAGGCTTCGAACCCTATTACATCTCTACACTTTCACTATTATTAGGTTTCGAGAGCCTGTAAGGCTTCGAACCCTATTACATCTCTACACTTTCACTATTATTATTATTATTCTTCCGCCGTTTTTGCCAGTTCTGGCCTAACCGCCTGGTCACTTCTTATGAAATTCGGCAATATGGTAGAGGGCTATGCCAAACGGCGAAAACCCGAAACTCACAACCATTGGCCAAAGGGTGGCGCTGTAGCACTCAATTGAACATGCCAACTTTGAACAGGTACAGCTCATGCCCTGT
Source organism: Gymnoscopelus microlampas (assembly GCF_963454915.1). Taxonomy (NCBI): domain Eukaryota; kingdom Metazoa; phylum Chordata; class Actinopteri; order Myctophiformes; family Myctophidae; genus Gymnoscopelus; species Gymnoscopelus microlampas. The sequence goes on from NC_139949.1 coordinate 35,011,137, forward strand.
TCGACCTACAGCCATGAAACTTCGATACACACATGCGTCTCCTCATGCCTAACAACTTTCGCTGTTTGACTTTTGACCTCTGACCTTTAGATCTCCCACCATTTCGAATTCTATGAAAAGCAGTAAAAAGCAGTAAAAAAATCACTTCTCCTGGGATTTATGAGCAATCTGTACGAAACTGTATACACATGAACTTTGGACCAATGCCGACAAACGTAACTTAGCGGATTTTCCATAAGTGAAAACGTTAAGCTTTTATAAGCCAATGAAAATTGCAGCTTTTTTTAAATTATTCATCTGCCCCTAACACATACATGCAGACTCACATTTGTTTGACACTTTGCAATATTGTAGAGGGTCCTTCCAAGTATCACTGAAACCAATCTTACTCCAATTGGTCAAAGGGGGGCGCTATAGCAATTTTTTGAAAATGCAAACTTTAAACAGGCAAAAGTCATGCCTCGTTTGGCCGACAGCCGTTAAACCTGCTTACACATGTGCCTTGACTCATGAGGAACACATGTATCACTTTGACCAGTAAGCTCTGCCCTTAGATTGTCTGCAATTTTGAGCAGTTTGAAAAACATTTAAATCCAGGATTTCTGAGCAATTTGCATGAAACTGTGTCAAATACATGTTTGAGGCCCTTTTTCACAGGTTCAGGTGTGTTGGTTCAATAGCTTGATCGCTTAATCATCTGCCTTGAAACCATAGGGTAGCCGGTTCGAATCCCACCTCAGGTAGACTTAATTATAATTGCATTGCACACAACATGACTAAATCAATGAATACATGTGCAATTGTTAAAGATGACGAGAAATGCATACTTGAAAGTAGTTATTTTCAATGTATGATGTACTTCATTCGCGCTTTTGTTTTGTTTTGTTGGATTCTCCCTTTTCACTGTCTAAGGCTGTGTATTGGATAGCTCCACCAGTAGAGTGTGAGTCTCATGTGCCGAAGGTCCCTGGTTCGAATCCCACTTATTACAGGTCACATTTAAATTGCATTGTACAAAACATGACCCTGTTAATTCAGACAAGTGCAATGTTTAGACAATAACACGAAATGCTTTTGAGAGTAGTTTTTTTTAATGTATGACATACTTTCTTGTGAAAATAGCCGATCTACAATCTCACACCTTTTTAGATAGCAACGCGTTGTGAGCTTGTAGATCGACTATTTTCCAGTAGTTTCCATTCCGAAATATATTGAGCAGTTTGAAAAACATTTAAACCAAGGATTTCTGAGCAATTTGCGTGAAAGTGTGTCATGTGTGTGAACTCCCTTTTCACTAGTACAGGTCTGTTGGCCCAATGGCTTAATCATCTGCCTTGAAACCACAGGGTTCCTGGTTCGAATCCCACGTCATGTAGAATTCATTATAATTGCATTGCACACAACATGACTGTATCAATGAATGCATGTGCAATTGTTAACCAGTAAACTCCGCCCTTAGATTGTCTGCAATTTTGAGCAGTTTGAAAAACATTTAAATCCAGTATTTCTGAGCAATTTGCGTGAAAGTGTGTCATGTGTGTGAACTCCCTTTTCATCAGTTCGGGTCTGTTGGCCCAATGGCTTAATCATCTGCCTTGATACCAGAGCGTCGCTGGTTCAAATCTCACCTCATGCAGACCTCAACTCAATTGCATTACACACAACATGACTGTATCAATGAATAAACATGCAATTGTTAAATGAAACGCTTATTGAGAGTAGTTGTTTTCAATGTATGATGTACTTCATTCCCTCTTTTGTTTTGTTTTGTTTTGTTGGATTCTCCCTTCTCACTGACCAAGGCTGTGGATTGAATAGCTTGATCAATACAGTGTTAGTCTCATGTGCCAAAGGTCCACGGCTCAAACCCCACTTGTCACAGTTTACATTTAAATTGCATTATGCAAAACATGACCCTGTTAATTCAGACATGTGCACTTTGCTCGCTCTCTCTCTCTCTCTCTCTCTCTCTCTCTCTCTCTCTCTCTCTCTCTCTCTCTCTCTCTCTCTCTCTCTGTCAAAGTCTGTCTGTCTGCCTGTCTGCCACTCTGTCACTGTCTGTCTGTCTGCCAGTCTGCCACTCTGTCACTGTCTGTCTGTCTGTCTGTCTGCCAGTCTGCCAGTCTGCCACTCTGTCACTCTGTCACAGTCTGTCTGTCTGCCTGTCTGCCACTCTGTCACTGTCTGTCTGTCTGCCAGTCTGCCACTCTGTCACTGTCTGTCTGTCTGTCTGCCAGTCTGCCACTCTGTCACAGTCTGTCTGTCTGTCTGCCAGTCTGCCACTCTGTCACTGTCTGTCTGTCTGCCAGTCTGCCAGTCTGCCACAGTCTGTCTGTCTGCCAGTCTGCCAGTCTGCCACTCTGTCACTGTCTGTCTGTCTGCCAGTCTGCCACTCTGCCACTCTGTCACAGTCTGTCTGTTTGTCTGTCTGCCACTCTGTCACAGTCTGCCAGTCTGCCAGTCTGTCACAGTCTGCCAGTCTGCCACTCTGTCACTGTCTGTCTGTCTGTCTGCCAGTCTGCCAGTCTGCCACAGTCTGTCTGTCTGCCAGTCTGCCAGTCTGCCAGTCTGCCAGTCTGCCACTCTGTCAAAGTCTGCCAGTCTGCCAGTCTGCCACTCTTGTCACAGTCTGCCAGTCTGCCATTATTCTCGAAACCGCTAATTGCTGCTTGCAGCTATATTTATTATTATTCTTCCGCCGTTTTTGCCAGTTCTGGCCTAACCGCCTGGTCACTTCTTATGAAATTCGGCAATATGGTAGAGGGCTATGCCAAACGGCGAAAACCCGAAACTCACAACCATTGGCCAAAGGGTGGCGCTGTAGCACTCAATTGAACATGCCAACTTTGAACAGGTACAGCTCATGCCCTGTTCGACCTACAGCCATGAAACTTCGATACACACATGCGTCTCCTCATGCCTAACAACTTTCACTGTTTGACTTTTGACCTCTGACCTTTAGATCTCCCACCATTTCGAATTCTATGAAAAGCAGTAAAAAGCAGTAAAAAGCCTACTCCTCCTGGGATTTATGAGCAATCTGTACGAAACTGTATACACATGAACTTTGGACCAATGCCGACAGACGTAACTTAGCGGATTTTCCATAAGTGAAAACGTTAAGCTTTTATAAGCCAATGAAAATTGCAGCTTTTTTTAAATTATTCATCTGCCCCTAACACATACATGCAGACTCACATTTGTTTGACACTTTGCAATATTGTAGAGGGTCCTTCCAAGTATCACTGAAACCAATCTTACTCCAATTGGTCAAAGGGGGGCGCTATAGCAATTTTTTGAAAATGCAAACTTTAAACAGGCAAAAGTCATGCCTCGTTTGGCCGACAGCCGTTAAACCTGCTTACACATGTGCCTTGACTCATGAGGAACACATGTATCACTTTGACCAGTAAGCTCTGCCCTTAGATTGTCTGCAATTTTGAGCAGTTTGAAAAACATTTAAATCCAGGATTTCTGAGCAATTTGCATGAAACTGTGTCAAATACATGTTTGAGGCCCTTTTTCACAGGTTCAGGTGTGTTGGTTCAATAGCTTGATCGCTTAATCATCTGCCTTGAAACCATAGGGTAGCCGGTTCGAATCCCACCTCAGGTAGACTTAATTATAATTGCATTGCACACAACATGACTATATCAATGAATACATGTGCAATTGTTAAAGATGACGAGAAATGAATACTTGAAAGTAGTTATTTTCAATGTATGACGTACTTCATTCGCGCTTTTGTTTTGTTTTGTTGGATTCTCCCTTTTCACTGTCTAAGGCTGTGTATTGGATAGCTCCACCAGTAGAGTGTGAGTCTCATGTGCCAAAGGTCCCTGGTTCGAATCCCACTTAATTACAGTTCACATTTAAATTGCATTGTACAAAACATGACCCTGTTAATTCAGACATGTGCAATGTTTAGACAATAACACGAAATGCTTTTGAGAGTAGTTGTTTTTTATGTATGACATACTTTCTTGTGAAAATAGCCGATCTACAATCTCACACCTTTTTAGATAGCAACGCGTTGTGAGCTTGTAGATCGACTATTTTCCACTAGTTTCCATTCCGAAATATATTGAGCAGTTTGAAAAACATTTAAACCAAGGATTTCTGAGCAATTTGCGTGAAAGTGTGTCATGTGTGTAAACTCCCTTTTCACTAGTACAGGTCTGTTGGCCCAATGGCTTAATCATCTGCCTTGAAACCACAGGGTTCCTGGTTCGAATCCCACGTCATGTAGAATTCATTATAATTGCATTGCACACAACATGACTGTATCAATGAATACATGTGCAATTGTTAACCAGTAAACTCCACCCTTAGATTGTCTGCAATTTTGAGCAGTTTGAAAAACATTTAAACCAAGGATTTCTGAGCAATTTGCGTGAAAGTGTGTCATGTGTGTGAACTCCCTTTTCACTCGTACAGGTCTGTTGGCCCAATGGCTTAATCATCTGCCTTGATACCGCAGAGTCGCCGGTTCAAATCCCACGTCATGCAGACTTCAACTCAATTGCATTGCACACAACATGATTGTATCAATGAATAAACATGCAATTGATAAATGAAATGCTTATTGAGAGTAGTTATTTTCAATGTATGACGTACTTCATTCCCTCTTTTTTTTTGTTTTGTTGGATTCTCCCTTCTCACTGACTAAGGCTGTGCATTGAATAGCTTGATCAATACACTGTTAGTCTCATGTGCCAGAGGTCCATGGTTCAAACCCCACTCGTCACAGTTTACATTTAAATTGCATTGTACAAAACATGACCCTGTTAATTCAGACATGTGCATTTTTTAAACAATAACATGAAATGCTTTTGAGAGTACTTGTTTTTTATGTATGACATACTTTCTTGTGAAAATAGCTGATCTACAATCTCACACCGGAAGAACCTATAGGACGGAAAAACCTATAGATATCAACAGACACCATCAGGGAGGCCATATCTTTAGCTCAATGAGAAGAGAGGCAGCCTGTGAATCCATAGGTCGCTGGTTCGATCCCTGTCCCCAACAATGCGTTGAGGTGATCATCATTTGGAATTCCCCCTATTCCCATGGATTGGATCCACCCCTCTCACCTGCTCTCACTCATCACCAATCACACCTGCCACATGCACAGTACAATTTTTAGGTACTTTTACTTTACTACTCTACTCTACTACAATTACAGCAGATGACAGCTTTAGTTACTTGTTACTTTGCAGATGTAATTATTAATACAACACCTACAGTAACCACATACAGCCGATCTACAATGTGACGCGTTATGAGCTTGTATGTATATAATAAGCAACCCATGCTGTATGATAACTTACCACATATGAAATCCAATTCTGTCTATCCAATGGCTCAGTCTGTACTGTGGCCATAGCTGAGTGGTTAGTGAGCCCACCTAGGGAGCCAGAGGCCCTGGTTGCCCCAGGTACGATTCCAGGCCAGGCCAGCAAATGTGTCGATGAAATGAAATTTGTCCCTGAGCAAGACTCTTAACCCCTAATTGCTCACAGGCCCTCATTGGAAACAAGACCGCAAGGACTTTCATGAACGGACCTGGAATTATCCTTATCCTTTACACTGTCTACCGGTCCCTCGTTCAAACCCCAATTTAACCGGTCCAAATATAATTTACTGAACAAAAATCATGACTTTGTTAATTAATGCATGTTCACTTCTTCTCTCTCGCTCTCTCTCTCTTACTGCCTCTCTCTCTCTCTTACTGCCTCTCTCTCTTTCTCTCTCTCTCTCTCTCTCTCTGTCTGTCTGTCTGTCTGTCTGTCTGTCTGTCTGTCTGTCTGTCTGTCTGTCTGTCTGTCTGTCTGTCTGTCTGTCTGCCAGTCTGCCACTCTGTCACTGTCTGTCTGTCTGCCAGTCTGCCAGTCTGTCACTGTCTGTCTGTCTGCCAGTCTGCCACTCTGTCACAGTCTGTCTGTCTGCCAGTCTGCCACTCTGTCACTGTCTGTCTGTCTGCCAGTCTGCCAGTCTGTCACTGTCTGTCTGTCTGCCAGTCTGCCACTCTGTCACAGTCTGTCTGTCTGCCAGTCTGCCACTCTGTCACTGTCTGTCTGTCTGCCAGTCTGCCAGTCTGCCACTCTGTCACAGTCTGCCAGTCTGCCACTCTGTCACTGTCTGTCTGTCTGCCAGTCTGCCACAGTCTGTCTGTCTGCCAGTCTGCCACAGTCTGTCACAGTCTGCCAGTGTGCCACTCTGTCACAGTCTGCCAGTCTGCCAGTCTGCCACTCTGTCACAGTCTGCCAGTCTGCCATTATTCTCGAAACCGCTCATTGCTGCTTGCAGCTATATTTAGGTTTCGAGAGCCTGTAAGGCTTCGAAAGCTATTACATCTCTACACTTTCATTAGGTTTCGAGAGCCTGTAAGGCTTCGAAAGCTATTACATCTCTACACTTTCATTATTATTATTCTTCCGCCGGTTTTGCCAGTTCTGGCCTAACCGCGTGGTCACTTTTTATGAAATTCGGCAATATGGTAGAGGGCTATGCCAAACGGCGAAAACCCGAAACTCACAAACATTGGCCAAAGGGTGGCGCTGTAGCACTCAATTGAAATATGCCAACTTTGAACAGGTACAACTCATGCCCTGTTTGACCCACAGCCATGAAACTTCGATGCACACATGCGTCTCCTCATGCCTAACAACTTTCACACTCTGACTTTTGACCTCTGACCTTTAGATCTCCCACCATTTCGAATTCTATGAAAAGCAGTAAAAAGCAGTAAAAAAATCACTTCTCCTGGGATTTATGAGCAATCTGTACGAAACTGTATACACATGAACTTTGGACCAATGCCGACAAACGTAACTTAGCGGATTTTCCATAAGTGAAAACGTTAAGCTTTTATAAGCCAATGAAAATTGCAGCTTTTTTTAAATTATTCATCTGCCCCTAACACATACATGCAGACTCACATTTGTTTGACACTTTGCAATATTGTAGAGGGTCCTTCCAAGTATCACTGAAACCAATCTTACTCCAATTGGTCAAAGGGGGGCGCTATAGCAATTTTTTGAAAATGCAAACTTTAAACAGGCAAAAGTCATGCCTCGTTTGGCCGACAGCCGTTAAACCTGCTTACACATGTGCCTTGACTCATGAGGAACACATGTATCACTTTGACCAGTAAGCTCTGCCCTTAGATTGTCTGCAATTTTGAGCAGTTTGAAAAACATTTAAATCCAGGATTTCTGAGCAATTTGCGTGAAAGTGTGTCATGTGTTTGAACTCCCTTTTCACTGGTTCAGGTGTGTAGGTTCAATAGCTTGATAGCTTAATCATCTGCCTTGAAACCACAGGGTTGCTGGTTCGAATCCCACCTCAGGTAGACTTCATTATAATTGCATTGCACACAACATGACTGTATCAATGAGGAACATATCTATCACTTTGACCAGTAAGCTCCGCCCTTAGATTGTCTGCAATTTTGAGCAGTTTGAAAAACATTTAAATCCAGCATTTCTGAGCAATTTGCGTGAAAGTGTGTCATGTGTGTGAACTCCTTTTTCATCAGTTCGGGTCTGTTGGCCCAATGGCTTAATCATCTGCCTTGATACCACAGGGTCGCTGGTTCAAATCTCACCTCATGCAGACCTCAACTCAATTGCATTGCACACAACATGACTGTATCAATGCATGTGCAATTGTTAAAGATAACGAGAAATGCATATTTGAAAGTAGTTATTTTCAATGTATGACGTAATTCATTTGCCCTTTTGTTTTGTGTTGTTGGATTCTCCTTTCTCACTATCTGATGCTGTCGATTCAATAGCTCCACCAGTAGAGTGTGAGCCTCATGTGCCGAAGGTCCCTGGTTCAAATCCCACTGATTACAGTTTACATTTATATTGCATTATACAAAACATGACCCTGTTAATTCAGACATGTGCAATTTTTAAACAATAACATGAAATGCTTTTTTGAGAGTAGTTGTTTTTTATGTATGACATACTTTCTTGTGAAAATAGCCGATCTACAATCTCACAACTTTTCAGATAGCAACGCGTTGTGAGCTTGTAGGTCGACTATTTTCACTAGTTTCCAGTCCGAGGAGACAAAAAAAAAACTTTATTGGTAAATGTTTTGTGAACCAGTGATCTACAGTAGTTAGCGAAATAGAGGCTTGGTTCATAATGGACGGAAAAACCTATAGATATCAACAGACACCATCAGGGAGGCCATATCTCTAGCTCAATGAGAAGAGAGGCAGCCTGTGAATCCATAGGTCGCTGGTTCGATCCCTGTCCCCAACAATGCGTTGAGGTGATCATCATTTGGAATTCCCCCTATTCCCATGGATTGGATCCACCCCTCTCACTCATCACCAATCACACCTGCCACATGCACAGTACAATTTTTAGGTACTTTTACTTTACTACTCTACTCTACTACAATTACAGCAGATGACAGCTTTAGTTACTTGTTACTTTGCAGATGTAATTATTAATACAACACCTACAGTAACCACATACAGCCGATCTACAATGTGACGCGTTATGAGCTTGTATGTATATAATAAGCAACCCATGCTGTATGATAACTTACCACATATGAAATCCAATTCTGTCTATCCAATGGCTCAGTCTGTACTGTGGCCATAGCTGAGTGGTTAGTGAGCCCACCTAAGGAGCCGGAGGCCCTGGTTGCCCCAGGTACGATTCCAGGCCAGCAAATGCGTCGATGAAATGAAATTTGTCCCTGAGCTAGACTCTTAACCCCTAATTGCTCACAGGCCCTCATTGGAAACAAGACCGCAAGGACTTTCATGAACGGACCTGGAATTATCCTTATCCTTTACACTGTCTACCCACAAGTCTATAGGTCCCTGGTTCAAACCTCAATTTAACCGGTCCAAATATAATTTACTGAACAAAAATCATGACTTTGTTAATTAATGCATGTTCACTTCTTCTCTCTCGCTCTCTCTCTTACTGCCTCTCTTTCTCACTGCCTCTCTCTCTCTCTCCCTCTCTCTCTCTTTTCTCTCTCTCTCTCTCTCTCTCTCTCTCTCTCTCTCTCTCTCTCTCTCTGTCACTGTCTGTCTGTCTGCCAGTCTGCCACTCTGTCACTGTCTGTCTGTCTGCCAGTCTGCCACTCTGTCACTGTCTGTCTGTCTGTCTGTCTGTCTGCCAGTCTGCCAGTCTGCCACTCTGTCACTCTGTCACAGTCTGTCTGTCTGCCAGTCTGCCACTCTGTCACTGTCTGTCTGTCTGTCTGTCTGCCAGTCTGCCACTCTGTCACTGTCTGTCTGTCTGCCAGTCTGCCACTCTGTCACTGTCTGTCTGTCTGCCAGTCTGCCAGTCTGCCACAGTCTGTCTGTCTGCCAGTCTGCCACTCTGTCACTGTCTGTCTGTCTGTCTGCCAGTCTGCCACTCTGCCACTCTGTCACAGTCTGTCTGTTTGTCTGTCTGCCACTCTGTCACAGTCTGCCAGTCTGCCAGTCTGCCACTCTGTCACTGTCTGTCTGTCTGCCAGTCTGCCAGTCTGCCACAGTCTGTCTGTCTGCCAGTCTGCCAGTCTGCCACAGTCTGTCACAGTCTGCCAGTCTGCCAGTCTGCCACTCTGTCACAGTCTGCCAGTCTGCCACTCTGTCAAAGTCTGCCAGTCTGCCAGTCTGCCACTCTGTCACAGTCTGCCAGTCTGCCATTATTCTCGAAACCGCTCATTGCTGCTTGCAGCTATATTTTCCATTTGAGTTTCATGCACTACCGCATGTACACCAGTAGTAGAAGAGCAGGGAGATGAAACAACAGCCACTGCAGTTGTGTTCTCATACTCTCATTCATACTAACATTTTCTTCACTAAAATAAGTAATGAATATCAACTTTAAATACAATCCCTGTCCCATTTTTTAACAATCAAGCATTTGCTCTGAAATGTGGGGATTTCACTGCGATAAAATAGTTCATGTCAGAGCTGATATTTTTAACCCTGCTTTTAACTCCCTGGGAACCCCATGACCAAGAGCAAACATCTAGGATGACATCCTCTGGGTTCATTAGCAAAGACACAGCCAGCATCTCCATTAGGAAAATGAAGTCATCTACAGTACCTGTGCTCTTGACCCTATTCCAACTAAAGCTCTTTAAAGCTACCACTCCCGGGATACAAGTACAGTACAGAACAGTAAATTCCTCCCTACAATCAGCCATCTTCCCCAAACCCTTCAAAATAGCCTTGATAAAACCTCTACTTAAGAAGCCCAATTTGGGCCCATTTCCAACTTCCACCTCCTTCTGGAGATGATGATAAACAACAACAGCAACAACATTTTAGGTACATTTTAGGCTGGTTTCAGAGTCAACCTCTGAAACTGCCCTACTAAAAGCAGTAAATGACCTTATTGCTGCTGACATGAATAAAGTGGCTGTCCTTGTATTGCCCTCCTAGATCCCAGAGCTGCATTCGACATGATTGACCATGGTATTGTAATTGAAAGACTTTGAAAAAATATCAAAACAGAGGTTACAGACCTGTGATTTTAGATTCTGACCAGAGTGTGTTTTATTCTTATTCTACAATGTCACAAGAATAGCCTATCTTCATCTCAGAAAGATAATGTGAAACTTTGTATTTTTTTTTACTAATACCTGCTTGTATGACAGACCGGCTGGATTACTGTACCTCTTTTCACTGGATTACAGAATAAGAAGGGAAAAAAATCTATAAGAAAATTACAGGTAATTCAGAATGCTGCAGAAAGAATTTTAATGAACACTATGAGATCATATTTCTCCCAGTTCTGCTGACACTGCTCTGGCTACACGCTCCTTTTAGACTTGAGTTTAAAGTCCTTTTATTTGTTTATAAAGCACTTAATAACCTGGCACCTTCACCACAGACTCCATTGAATTTTATGTTCCAGACAGAACACTTCGGTTTTCCTCCACCTTCCTTTTAGATGCTCCCAAAGTATTTAACAAAAACACCGGCAAGGCCGCCTTTCTGCTTCTTCAGCCCTAAGTGTGGGGAATACCCTAACCTTCAACTCACAATGGCAAGCTATCTGTTTTCAATTACATGAACCCTAGCATCGCTATTCTGGGGCAAACCTTTGACGAAAATAGCCGATCTACAAGATGTGTTGCAACATGACACATTGTGAGAGAGAAAGATAACTGGTGTAAAGGGGAAAAAGGGATTGAAGTGATTGTGAAGTGAGATATCTCCAATTTGGTGCAGTAAAATGTTACCATATATTCACCAGTGATAGAATATGACCTTCTCACATGGTTTGTCAGTGTAAAACCGTATATATACGTTTTTTGCAATACTTACACGGAGTGCCAAAACCGTATATATACGGTTTTTGAAAAAAAGAAAAAAAAAATCAATTTTTTTTTTTTCCACTTTTTTTTATTTTTTTACCTTCTAAGCACCAGGAGATATCATTTTCCGAAGATTTTGACTCCAATCCACTTTCTGGTCAACTTATGACTTCAAAAGCCTGTATCTCGGCTTCTAAAAAATGGTTAAAAATCCTGGCACTCAGTGTACTCTGTTTTAAAAAAAACCTGGCACCCAATGTGTTAAGCACAGTTTGGAGTTTTTCCAATTGTCTATAATTTCTACTCCACTACATTTCAGAGGCAAATATTGTACTTTTACTCCACTACAATTATTTGAAAACGTTATTTACTAGTTACTTTGCAGATATAAATTATTACATTATAAAACATACATTAACCATTTGAAAATAGACGATCTACAAGCTCACAACGCGTCGCATCACGACCCGTTGTGAGCTTGTAGATCTGCTATTTTCAAACATTTTAGTACTTTAACTTTTGATACTTTAAGTATATTTGGATACCAATACTTTTGTACTTTAACTCAAGTAAATTCCAGACTTTTACTTGTAACAGAGTACTTCTACATTGCAGTATTGATACTTTTACTTAAGTAAAATATTTGAGTACTTTTTCCACCACTGGGGGCATGTAACATAATTGTGAAGCACAGTAATAACATTGTTAAACTCGTATGAGAAACGTGTGTGTATGTGCGCACGTCGTGTGTATGTATGTGTGTATGTATGTATGTACGTGTGCACGTGTGTGTGTGTGTGTGTGTGTGTGTGTGTGTGTGTGTGTGTGTGTGTGTGTGTGTGTGTGTGTGTGTGTGTGTGTGTGTGTGTGTGCGCACACATGCGAGCTCTCAGCTTTTGTCAGACATAAGAAGGGGGGCTTCAAGGATAAAAGATTGGGAACCGCTGATCTGGAGGGACCTTGAATTGTAACCCGTCGCTGTTTGACTATACAGCACAACCTGCATCGCTGTTTATTGGATCACCATCACAGCAGACCAGCACGGCCGGCTCATTAACATGCAATTAGAGAGTTGCGATGTGGCGGCGGGTAAACAGAGGTGTGCGCTGTACCGTCAGCGGTGCAGGTGCATCTAAAACAGCAGTGTTCCGCTACATATTTAATGAAGCACAGGCCCAGCTCCCTCTTCAGCGTGCTGCTGGGATTCCCTCCCGTCCTCCTTTGTTTGGGAGAAGGTGGTGTTATGAAAGCAGCATGAGGCTTTCTGGCAAACCTCCCAAGCTCCCAGATCATGATATCATTTGACAACAAACAGGGAGCAATTAAAAACAAGACCACTTTTTAATTGGAAATTAATTCAAAAGGCAAACGGAATTAACTCCCCTGAAAATGTGTGTATTGTTTATATTAGAATTTCAAATTCATTTAAATGTGTGTTTACCGACTATTTGCTTCAAATGAATGTGTGGAGTCTTGGGGTCCTGGGGTTTATCCAAATTAGCCAATTAATTAAGCAAAAGTTGACCAATTAAATTGGAAGGAAAAAAGAAGCACCTTGCCTTGAGACCTTCAGAGGTCTGAGTTATCAGAGCAACTGTTGCGTTGGCAAGACCTTGGGTTGTATACAGATGCAGTCGTTGTAATTGTGCGTGGTGTATTGAAAGTCCTCACGCACACCCACTCAAATACTGCAATGATAATCGCAGCATGTTGCGACACAAGACAGAAGCTTCTACCTAGATTGCTCTGGAAGCTGCACATAAAATGATCCTCACGAACCAGAAAGGACGGCATCCCATTCCCACCTACCTTTGCACAATCTCGACAGATTAAAGGAACCGTCCGTCATTGTAATGTAACTCACCATTACTCTAAGGGTTCCCAGGCTTTTTTTCAGGAGAAATGTGGTGTCTCCCTGGGACCCAATTTACAAGAGTTCATTATGAATTAATCACTTATATAGTGAAAATAGCTAGTCTAACAATCTCACAACTCGTCACATTGCAATACGTTGGGAGCTTGTATATTGTACATTTAGAACATTCTGAAAATATTTTTGAAAAATTGTGATTTGTTTAAAAGAGTGAAACATTTTCTGTGGGAATTCTTCTTTTTAGGAAAGGTAAAAAAAAAGGATATCTACTCGTGACCCCTAAAAAGTATACAGCGACCCAAAATTGCAAATTGGGAAGCACTACTCTAACCGCAACAACATGAGGTGGGGCCAAGAACAGCATTTATTTTTGTTTTTTTTCTGTTGTTGATCTCTTTTTTTTAATGTAAAGATTTGGGCTGCATTTGATGTCATGAAACACAAATAAAGTTTATTGTAATTATGACTTTATTATTATTAATAGCAGCTTTGCACACTCACGTTGATGTCCTCCAGGTCCAGGAAGTTGAGGACGATGCCATTCCTCTTCCAGATGATTGGCGGACGCAGCGTGCCCTGAATGGCACAGGACAGGACGGTGCTGAGGCCCACCGTTACCGTGGAAACGCTGACCCGCTGGTCCTCGGGCAGGGTCAACTGAACGACCTCTGTTCAGAAAGACATGGGGAGGGGACGGAGGGGGACAGGAGGGAAGGGATGAGGATAAGGCATTAGGATTAGCAGGGAAAAAAATTGAAAGATGAGGATGGTGATGATGATGAAGATCAGGGTGGTACTGAGATATTTAGTTACTCAGATATTTAACATAAGTAAAAGTATTAATACCACAATGCAAAAATACTCTGTTACAAGTAAAAGGTCATGTATACAAAAAAATGCATTAGTAAAAGTACAAAAGTATTGGTATCAATATATATATATATATATATATATATATATATATATATATATACAAACCAAACTATGAGCATAAAAAAATGTCAAAATTTGGCAAACCTTTTAAAAAATAGCAGACCTAAAAGCTCACATTGTGTGTATCTAAATCTGCCAAGTAACTACAAAGAAACTAAAGCTGTTACATAATAGTAGTGGAGTAAGAAGTACAATTTGCCTGAGATATAGTAAAGTATAAAAAAAATGAAATACTCAATAAAGTAAGGTACCTCAAGATTGAAACATTTCAACATTTGAGTAAATGTACACAGTTACTTTCCACCACTGATGAAGATGATGGTGGTGGTGTTGTTGATGATGACGATGACGATGAGGAGGGAACAGCGTAAGAACACACATGAGAAGAGAGAGAGCTGCGATAATGGACCCCCAAGAGAGACGTAATAGATTCCAAAGCATCTTTCTTATTACCGGCGGGGCAGGGAAGAATAATGGATGTCAAAATAAAAGAAGAAGCGTGTCAGAGGACACACTGCTAAACCAAATATCATTCTTGTCATTACGGGAAATTTATGTTCACCGGAATGGCCGTCCAATTCAATTCACCTTTACGGTAAATTAAGAATGATTCTACCCCAGGTCCCCTCTGTCTCATAAATAGTGGTTGTCGGCAACGCTGCAGACGTAGAGTAGCGCAGTGAGCTGTGCTCACCAGCTGCTGAACACTTTGGCTTTTTTCGAACCTAGAACCGTGTCTCTCAACCTGTGGCTCGGGGACCCACTGGCGGGCCATGAGGATACTGCCCCCAAATAATTGGCAAATCATTAAGATTTTAATGACATAACATTAATATAAAACTATATAGGATACCGATGTAATAACTTAAAGTGTAAGATGTTAGTTACACTGATCCAAGCCAGAACACAATCGATTGATTGATAATTAAAATAACGTGCTCTGAAAATGCACACGACCCACCCATCTGACCACTTAAGTGATCCAGAAAAGGTTGAGAACCACTGACCTAACCACCAAGATTAAATAGATCTACATCGCAACGTACTACAAAATAGAGCTGTTAAGACACATTTCTTGTGCTCATAACATCATGGTTTGGTCATGTTTGGAACTCTTTCACCCTCTTCAGAGTATAATAATATTACTAATTACTCCTGTGTTTATCATTTTCTACTACAACATCCACAGTAGTGTTGTATATAATATTATATTTTTGTAGCATTTCCCGCCTTTATTTCTATTGTTTTTATTGCTATTTTGTGCTATTTTCTTTTGCGCTGTCGAGGAGCTGAGACCAAATAATGCATAATGGGATGCAACGACAACAAATCTTGACTCTAAACCGGGACTACAAATGTAATCTGTAGAAAAAACGGAGTTGTTTAACTGAAACCCTGCAATTTTGGAAAAAGTCAATGGCCATTTAATGTAGTGGTAACAGTAAATATGCTGTGGGTGGTGAGAGACAGAGTGAATAAGGAGTTCAGGCAGCTAGTGATTGCTATCATACTGTAGACATCTGAGCGTGACCTATGGTCAATATAGGTGTCTGTCCTCGCTCCTCAGAGGGATAGAACTGTCTCAACAAATAAAGAGCTCAGACACCTGACAGAAATCTAAATGAAGTCAACCAAGCGAGGACACATTGTACCCCCTTGTGTGCACGCACGCACACACACACACACACACACACACACACACACACACACACACACACACACACACACACACACACACACACACACACACACACACACACACACACACACACACACACACACACACACACACACACACACACACACACACACACACACATCCACCCACCCACACCCACACCCACGCACACACACAGGAATGTTCCCAGTTCTGTCTGTTCACAGCTTTGTGTCGAAGCGTCCTTGAGCAAGACACTGAACACCTAATTGGTCCCGATGAGGGAGGTGCCTTGCATGGCCTCCTCCCCCTTTGGTACAATATGTGAATGGGTGAATATATATATATATATATATATATATATATATATATATATATATATATATATATATACACTTAGGATACTGTAAAGGAACTATACAAATGCAGACAATTTGCCATTCACATTGACACAGCACTTTCAATTGTCCTCCTTCCATGACCTTTCGTATCCACATACTGGGAGCAGAAGCATTAAAAAAAAGCAGGGCGACAAATAATAATCTCTCATGAATGTACCTCCTGATATGAAGGAATGAGGCTCAGGGAACGCTGGTTGCTCTGCACACCAAGGCACATACAGTGTACTGCGCTGCATGTGCTCACAAAGTCATGAGGTCTCAAACAAGATATATTTATTAACAACGGATATAAAATGGCTGCTGGAAGCTGTGCCCTTGTAAGCACACGGCATATCACAACTCAAATGGGTTGTTGGTATTTTCTTGCATTTTATAATATGTCAAGGCTAAAGGTGTTCATTTTCACATAAACACATACAATACAACAGCATTATAGGCATTCTTCTCCTTCATGCTTCTCAACAGCGTTCATAACAACAATGAACATGCGTGCGCGGGTGCGTGCGTGCACATGTACAGTCTAAAGTATAATACAGTACAATATGCTGTACATAAAGCATATACACATACGGTACATATGCTGTATACATAGACCCCTTAACAGACGACGTCACACTGATAAGAACCAGTATGCGTGCAACCAGTATGCGCGCAATGAAACCCATTCTATCAGGTCTCGCTAGGACGCGCCTCACTAGCCAACACACAAGAGGGGGTTGGGGTGTACTGAAACCAGCGCACCCCAAAACAACAGGTTGGGAATTGATTGCGTGAAACAATCACCTGTGCGTCCAGTCTCAATGTTGGTAAACAAATAATTGGTCTATAGCTATGTATGTATAGTATAAATAGCACTGTCACTTACAGTGTTATTTATGGCTGCAGTGGACCAGACAGGGAAATACAAAATGTGAACAGAATCGGCAGTCCCTATAAGTAAACTGTAATCCTGTTACAGTTTATATGACTTTGTTAAGTTTTAGGGTACAGAAACTGTCTCAGATCATGCTGAAATTTACAATTTAGGCATTTAGCAGACGATCTTAATCCAAAGCGATTTACTGTAAGCAAGGTAAACACAAGGTAATACATCAAATAGACAGTGTAGTGCCTCAGTAATCTCAGATCATAGGTAAACAAAGAACCTAACATCAGTCTAAACATTCTAATAATATCATCTAATAATGATGTACATTGAAACTATACAAACTATAGGATGCCAGGTCAACAAATGAACCATGTTACTCCGGTACCAATACCAGACGGTAGCCAACTTTAGATGCCAACTGCAATGTACCTAATGCCAAACTGTCCACGCCACACACCATGAGGACAACAAGGTAAAATAAGCGTGTGACTATATTTTGTCATCCTCTGTGATCAAACATGAATCATGTTTTTATTTATTTATTCATAAAATAGAATCATGCTCTTCATGCCTTTGCTGTCTACTCTGCTGTAGCCTCACACGTCAATCTAAATGCTTTGCTCAATAGAGACGGATGACAATCTCGATTGCTAAAACTGGGTTGAAACAATTAGAGAGTAAAACAAACTGCATTGCCGAAACAATCAAGTCTTTAGGGCGGTCCTTCATATTGGGTCAGCAACATGATTGGTTTACAAAGCAGTTTCGGTAGGCGGCTAATTGTGCTGTATTTAATGAATAAAAAGGTATTGCAATCTCTAAGATGGGAACCATACTGTATGTCCAAAAATTGGAAGGAATTCCATAAAAAAGGGGGAAAATGTGATGATTCCAAAGTGTTCAGTGGGCTGGTATGTCTATCCCACCTGTTACCGCAGGTAGCAGTGTCTTTTATGCTGTTCATCTATTAGTAATACATCCAAATAAACATATCATCATTCCATAAAGATTTAATATTCTGTAGCAGCTGCCATGTTCATTTATCAACCCATTCAACACACGAGAAGAACAGCGCATGATGAAATACCCGTGCGAGATTCCACACAAAGCCACAGCTTAAGGCAATCAGTTAACATTCCAACCCTTCTTTTTGAAGTATTACAGTGCTTGAGATGTTTGCTTGTTTTCGTGTGTAGCCTAACAACTAGGAGAACAAACCACTAACTGGTTCTGATTCCAATAGCAATAGACTCTGGGGCGCCAAAAATATTTAAGAGCACAAAGCATCTAAAACAACAAGTCGGTTATTTTCCTATTATTCACCATGAACTGAGCATGATGTATTGTATTGCATCTGCCAAGTTTTTTTTTAAAGATCGCTTGTATAATAATTCTGCTTATTTATAAATGGTGTACAATGTAGTGTAACAAGATATGATGTATAGCTTCAGCATGAGGTGCATTCACCCTAGGGCCGCTTGCTATCACAACAGTTCACTACCTTTAATTATTGGAAGACAAGTACTGTATATATTACAATATCAAGGAGAACCCTGTGGCTGTTTCCCCTCACAAGTTTCAGAGTATTGCAAAAGCTGCAAAAGGTATAACAGGCCTTGGCTTCAACCACGGCTCTGTGAAATCCCAATGTTATCACAGCGATTCGAAATCCAGGGTCAAACATTTCTTTTTTTAATCTGTCAAACTCTGTCGGGAGATACTTTTCAGCCCGCAAGGCAAAACATCTTTGTTTGTACACCCATTATAAAAGGATATTTGAATACAATTAAATAGTTATTAAAGAGTTTACGTGCGATAGAGAATATTCAGCCACTAGATGTCACACTTCACTGCAATTTTTGCACTTTTGTTGCGAAGGTTTCCTTATTTCCCTGAGTCATATCTATAAGGATTTTCTTTTTCTGGCTCTTCCTGAACACACCTGTGGATTATACCAGGGACACATGACTTGGACTTAGCTCCCCCTCGGACACACCTGCGGACTACACCAGGTACAATGACTACTTACTACTTGCGGATTATACCAGGGTCAGTCCACCTTCAGGGACACGCACTGACCTTTTGCACCTTAATCCCATGTTTAACGCACTGACTTTTGTCTTTTTTCATTGTGCTCTTTTTTTTCTCCTCTAAGCACCTTAACGTCCATAAGTATATCATGCACAGTATACATACATTGCTGCTATGCTCAGGCACCTTAGCTTGTTTCTTATCTCAGGTACTCTTGTAAATATGTAGATAACTTGTTTGGCCTTTCTGCTGTTCTCTTGTCTGATCTCCTTCCCACTTACCCCCCTTCTTCTTCTTCTTCTCCCTCCCCCCTCTTCTTTCTATGGAAATTAACGCTGCGATGGGAATGATGTAAAAAAAAAAACGAATTTCATCCACTTTTTTACCTTGTAAACCTGTGATGTGACAATAAAACTGATTCTGATTCTGATTCTGAGGAAGCACTCACACAGCTGCCTCCAAGCAGGGGAAAAGGGTACCTTCCTCAACAAAAATAATGGCAACCATTAGCTTACAGAGGTAAACAAAACGATAATTTTCAATGCAATAAAAGTATTGTAATTATTACATGTATTTGAGACTAAAATGAATTGAAGCAATGAATTAAAACAAAATAAACCCAGTATAAGGCAGCGACACAGAAAAAGAAAGAAGAACGTTTTCAACTTTGATATAAAAGAACTGAGACTTGCAGAAGACCTGCAGTTTTCTTTGAGTATGTTCCAGATATGTGTAGTGTAGTGTTCAGTCTGCCAGAACAGACATGCAATGCAGAAAATGACGTGGATAACCACCTGGCTTGTGTGTATCTAATGACACCACGCTGGCTCTTTACACACACTGTACAAAGGCTATTGCTTATTTGTGCTCACTATTTCTTATTCATTCCATACCAATTCTAGTAATAATGGCAGAAGAAATACAAGGACAGTTCAGCATTGCTGCTTAGGCTTTTGTACACACTAACATGTTGTTATGTAAATGCCGTATTGTGTATGCACAATAAAACCTTCACTCGAGGTGAGAAATGCAAACCTAGCGAGGCTGTCAGACACTCGCACGTCACAGAGTGTTTCCTCACTGCTCAGCAAGTACACCAACACCATGTATCTAGTAGGGAGCAATTTGACATTAACACAAAATAATATTAAAGGGGTATTTCACTTTCAAACATGTTTGGGGTCATTTTAACGTCTACTCAGGCTTTTGTGAGGACCCCAGAGTTGAGTTGCTTGGATCAGTATTTAGATATTTGATATTCATTTTATCAAACACGCCCCCTTCCTATACAAACCCATTGTAACTTCAAACTCCATTTTAACCATTATGGATTCATCAAAAACACCAGTCCTTCGTTCTGGTGACTGATATTTATATTGTCCTTCTAATGCGTGAGGGGGCTATGTTTTTTCAATTACTTTTTTCATATTTTTTTAATAATGTTTTTTAAATACAACAAAATAAAATGAAAACATATTAGAATGACTATATCAGTCACCAGAACCAAGGACAGGTGTTTTCGAATCTACCATGGTTAAAATGGAGTTTGAAGTTACAATGGGTACAGGAAGAAGGCGTGTCTGATGTGAAGTGAAATATCCCTTTAACACAAAATAAATGTCAGTATATATTAACCCCATGTATTCTTTAAATTCCCTCTCAAATACACATCATATACACCCTCCATCTCTGTGCACAACATCTAAACCTGTACAGAACCAGGTCCAGGTATAGGAGGCTGGCTGAATGTAAAAAGGCTTGCTTACCTTCATGCACACTCACAAACACGTACATGTAGATCGCCTAATTTAGCTATTTTTGAAATAGGGCTTAAGTGGTTAACATAGCTCTCTCACCTATCTGAGGTTGATCCACTGCAACCTTTTCAGTGACTCTGCCAAGACAATGTGCCATGGACATGCACACAGGCTGTCCCTATCAATCTCCTTTTTGAGTTTTTTATGTTTTCTATGTGTTAACCTTTACCACTGTCAGAAAAAAACAGACTAGATTGGTATGCATAGCCATGACTTAAACCCCTGTCTAGTGAGAAGTTCCTCACACAAAGAGATTTCTGCAGTTCTCAGGAATTCTGAATAAATGGATTTGCCTATGTCATGTCCAAATGAATCATTGAAGTCGCAATGTATTCAAATGGATGAATGTAGCTCATGATGATAGTTGTGACAACTTGAATACAGTTTTGTTATCATTTATATGATAATGTATATCGAAAGCTTATTTCATGGGGAATTAAATGATGAGGTTTGTTTTTCAATGCCATCTACCTAGACAGAGTTAGATTAGAATTGCTTTTAGTAACCCAAATTATCAAAATCGCAGAATCGGCAAAATTATGAACAGTTTAATACCAGAAATACATGCTCACAGCTAGTATATCTGCGATTTGGCCCTTTTTTTTACTTTGCCTTAGATATGTCCAAAAAAAAGTTTCCAATTAATTTCACTATAATTTCAGCTAAGGTAATCCAATGAGAGAATATACTGCATAAGAAAGATCATATGTTTCTCTCTCCTTACCTACAATAACAGAGGCAGTTGTAGAACTTCAAAAGAAGAGGCATGGATTTCCCTGCCACCCCCCTGGTTATGTCTGTGACCAGACAGAAGTATCATCGGTTGATAGATCAAGAAGGGGGGGGGGGTCGAAATGGACCCCCTCAATGACTTTGACCCTTACAGATCTGTAACTCTGAGAGTGTACACATTGAACCAAATTCCAGAGTTATGGGGGTCCTTGCCTTAAAAGGTTTACATATAATAGGAGCTGTCACTGCTGAGTTCAGCTCCATGGAGCTGTCCATTGCACTGACTAGAAGCTCGGCCCTGCTACGCAGGGCCTCGCGTCTAGCCCGCCGCCACGCCCACGTAGCGCCCGCGGCCACTTGGCAGCGCATATAAGTGGCATAGCGTCATGAGGGCCAGTGGGGCCGTGGCTCGGTCAGTGAAGACCCTGTAGCGCGGATGATATGTGGCATAGAGGGGCAGATTTTAAATCTCCAGAGGAAACATCCGTGGGCTACCATTGGTTCAGCGATGTGTGCGGGCGCCCTGCGGGCCCTCCTCCTCCACCAATGTGCAGTATTGAGAGCCCTGACGTCACAACATTTGGAGCGATGGGCACTGCACTCTGGTTGGTTAGGGTACACCTAGGGCCCAGGTAGAACCCAATTAAAGCCTGCATGGGCAAACCCAGTTAGGACCCGCCTTGGTCCCACATAAACGTGGCTAGTTGGGGCCCACCTAAGGGCCAGGTAGAAGCGACTTATAGCCCGCATGGGCATCGCAGTTAAGACCCACCTCGGCCCCACATAGAATTGCCTAGGTTGGGCCCACCTAAGGGCCAGGTAGAGTCGGTGGGGACCCCCCACAGGCCAATGTTAAAATGGTAGCACTTGTTCCTCAACATAGTGTGAATGTGCGTGCAAAGTTGACCACAATCGGACGCTGCATTCATGATTTGCGGCATTTTGTGCAAACTTTAGATGTGAATCTTAGCCAATCGGGATGGAATATGAAAGATTAAACAGATCCGTCTTGATCACATGACTATAGAGATCATGTGTACCGATTTGCGTGAAATGTAGATAAAATCGGAAGGAGTAATGTAAAGAAAT
This sequence comes from Gymnoscopelus microlampas, assembly GCF_963454915.1. Lineage (NCBI taxonomy): Eukaryota > Metazoa > Chordata > Actinopteri > Myctophiformes > Myctophidae > Gymnoscopelus > Gymnoscopelus microlampas. The sequence goes on from NC_139949.1 coordinate 35,033,836, forward strand.
ATGTTGTACATAAGGCGGCCTCCTGGTGGAGCTATAAAAGGTAGATGTGAGAAATGCAGGGGAAAGGTTTTTCCTTGACCTCTAGAGAGTGCACATACAAAGTGTTACACAGATTTGTGCAGGTATAGGTAAAAACACAAATCGGACTGTTATAGCGCCACCATGAGGCTGATTAGAAAAATCTCAAGTGGAATTTCTTGCTCGGCATAGTGGGAATGTGGGTGCAAAGTTGCACGGAAAGTGCATGCTGTGTTCATAATTTGAGGCATTTTGGTCAAAACGGAGCAGTCCTGGAAACTTTGGAAGCCATTTTTAGTCAATCAGGATGGAAAATGAAAAATCTGAAAGACCGTGTTTTTTTTAATGACTATAGAGATACTGTGTATGGATTTGCGTGATGTTAGGACAAAATATGTAGCAGTACTGTGAGAAAATGTGTTTTGCAAAAAGCGGCCTCCTGGTGGCACTATAACAGGGCCATGTGAAAGAAATGGGGCAGAGGTTCTGAATTGGCATCCAGGGAGTGTGTGTGCACAGTTGCGCTGCGAGCAAGCCAACGATGAGGGAGATTAGCTATCCACAGACCGTCGGACGGACAGGGGGTAAAACATACTCTCGCGCCATCCCTTTCGGCCTGGCGGAGACAATAAAAAAGCTAAAGTAAAGGAAAAGACCATTACTGCAACAAAAGTAGTCAACAAACTATACTATAAAACATTGGCCACATTGTCAAATAATTTAAGAAAGAGGCAAACATGTTGAAAATAGCCGATCTACAAGCTTACAACGCCTCTCAACGTGAGGCGTTGTGAGCTTGTAGATCTGCTATTTTCACAATATTGACTTGTGGAACGGAGTCAAACAAAATTGGGGGGGTCCCCAGTTCAAATATGATTATTTGGGGGGGGGGGGGGGGGGGTAGCCACTGCCCTAATCGGACCGAAATGATCTGAAATTACTACATGACCATAATGCAGCCTAAACGTGCGTTGCACGGGGCGGTCCTGCCATTACGTTAGTTACTGGAGTTGCTGTGGAGCTACACCAGAAGACACACACAACATACACCATCTACAATGGACTAACGGAGCAGCAATAATAACAGTTACCGCACGAACGTGCATTGTTGACAAAGTGATTGCACAGCCGCTGCAGGCATGACAACCACGTTAGCGTTAGCTACATGCCAACTATCACAGCGCCCTGTCCGTCGTCGCTGCGACTGACTCTGATGGCTACAGCCATAGATATATAAACACTACAGCAAGCTCTCTGAGATGCCATTGTCTGGGAACTGCTCTTAGCGTGACACGACCAATGAGAGTGAGCGCTTTCGTTGTTGCTAAGATACGGTGCATGGCACACGGCGTCTCTGCCCCATAGCTTGTAGATCTCTCACACATGATTGGCGTAGGCTGCGTTGCCGTCGACGCTGATTGGCTGCATGTTGCTGTGACGTTGAAATGGGGTGCCAGGTCTGCTTTGTGTGTAAGCGATTTTGGGCTCATTTGGGCGCGCTTTTGGGCTGTTTTCCATAGAGCACGGCAGGGCTTGTTTCTGTCCCGTGACGGATGTGGCAAAGAAGGTGCAAAACGAACCATCCGGAAGTAAAGTGCGAGATGAAATATATAGCACTTTTTGATTATTAGAGAAGGAGACAGATGTGAAGGTGGAAAATGGAATGTAGGAGATTATATAGTTTGTCATGAGCGATTTTTGTAGCAAGTTGTGAGTGAATTGGGCCACTCCTGTGGGCGGGGGGCTGATTAGAACCATTGGGGTTTGGGAAGGAGACGCTCTCTGTTTGAGTGGTAGGATTACGAAGCCTGCTGAACTGTCCATGGTCCTGATTACGAAGCCTGCTGAACTGTCCATGGTCCTGAACACAAAGCCTGGCGCTGATCTGCTGAACACAAAACCTGCTGAACTGTCCATGGTCCTGAACACAAAGCCTGGTGCTGATCTGCTGAACACAAAACCTGCTGAACTGTCCATGGTCCTGAACACAAAGCCTGGCACTGATCTGCTGAACACAAAACCTGATGAACTGTCCGTGGTCCTGAACCCAAAGCCTGGTGCTGAAAACAAAACCTGCTGAACTGTCCGTGGTCCTGAACCCAAAGCATGCTGGCCTGACAGCCTGTTACACACACTATTGGATTGGTTCTCAAAGTGGGGTCCAGGGACCCCTGCAAAATGTGTGAATATAGCATCAAAATCTGTTTAATCATTACTGGGGTTGAGCCCTATGCACGTATGCACATCTCAATATAGGCAGATCGGGGGTTGTCCAGAACCGCCAATCCGACCGATACACCCATATATAGGCATATATAGAGATCCGGTTGTCCAGAGTCGCAGATATAGGGTTATTAACTAAGTTATTAATTGAGTTTTACTGGTTTGTGATCACAGGTCTTCTTCAACGGTTTGTTGCATTGTCTTCGTCTGTTCACTCACAGAATGATCAGACTGATTAGGCATGCTTTCATTCATTGATAGTATTGCATTTATTTATGTATTAATAATATTGTATTATTCTGTGTATTGTTATTAATGAATCAGTCCAACAACCTTGAAAACATAATTTATTCCATGTGCTCTGGACACTATGATGCATGATGGGTTTATTAACGACGGAAAAGGAAAGTTTAGTTAAGTAGTGCTGTTTGTGAGCAGACATTTAGAAGCAAGCTAACAGACATGTGTGCTTGTCAGTTCTGCTGTTTCCTCTGCACCACAAGGTGTTGGTTTGACAAATCAGAGGTACAACAAACAGGATTTTGTACTGGGATACTTTTGTGGGGGGAAAACAGCTCAGTTCCAACCATCTGGTCTCGTCTTAATACTGTCCTTTTTGATCTGTTTTTAGAGACAATTTTTCATAGCATCTGTTCTTTATTACGCACCACGTAGAAAATGTGGAAGGCACACCAGTCTGTCACAGAGCCGCCAGGACATACAAAACTACGCTTTTATGACTTTTTCTTGCTGCCAAGATTTGTAAGTAATGATGACTTTGCAAGCTACTGTGCAAACGTACAGAGTTACCTACTGTGCAATCATACACAGTAACACACAGTATTTATTCTGAGTACAGATAAGGGTACATTTCTTTCCCCCCAGAGATGAATGAATGCTTAGGATCCTGCGTGTATCTATACATATTCTCAGTTCTTAGGCTGCTTACCTACAAGCCCATGATAATGTCAGTTATGATTATAGCTCTGTGTCTGATGTCTGGCATAAGCCACAGTGGTCAAAAGACCGACTTACCTGACCGGACTTACATCAGAGAACATCCGATAGACTTTGAAATGTTTGCGAGGAAACTTTGGGCACATAGATCCAAAGCCTTCCCAATCCACCGGTGTTGAAAGACCGTCGGACATGACCTGTCTACTTCATGTAGCTCTCCTGGAGATAGAGTCATCACTGCTGACAGTCAGGTCTGTCTGTGGTATTTAAGATTGCCTACGGTATGATACGCTGCCAGATCCAATGAGGTCATAATTCTACAGAGCAGCAATTTGGGTGACAGGGTGGCCTGTGAGACGCATGCAGATAGATGAAGAATGAAAAGCATTGATTTGACATGGCTTGGGGGTGGTGGTGTTGATGGTGGTGGGTGTTGTGCATTTTAACTAGTTGTCTCCGCCAGGCCGAAAGGCATGGTGAGAGAGTATGTTTTACCCTCCGTCCGTGTGTCCTGTCCGTGTGTTAGCAGCTAATCTCTGGCACCGTTGGCCCGGTCGCTGCGAAACTGTGCACACACACTCCCTGGATGCCAATTCAGAACCTCTGCCTCAAATGTTTGACATGGGCCTATTATAGCGCCACCTGGAGGCCGATTTGTGCAAAACCCATTTTTTTTTTACATTACTCTTACAGATTTTATCCAAACGTCTTGCAAATCGGTACACAGTATCTCTATAGTCATGTGATCAACACGGATCTGTCCGATTACCCATATTCCATCCTCATTGGCTAAGGTTCACTTCCAAAATTTGCAGTATTGGTCTGTTTTGAACAAAATGCCTCAAATCATGAACGCAGCTTGCGATTTCCGTGAAATTTCACAAACACATTCCCACTAGGCCAAGGAAGAAATGCCACCCTTTTCACATTGGCCTGTTATAGCGCCACCAGCAGGTCTAATTTAGCAAAACACATTTTTGGAACAAAATGCCTCAAATCATGAATGCAGTGTCCGATTGCCGTGAACGACCTAAGAATAAATGGCACCCTTTTCACATTGGCCTATTATAGTGCCACCAGGAGGCCACAATAACGTACCTGGCCTGGCGGAGACCTGTGCTCCGAGGAGCACTTTTTCTAGTTTGCCATGCATTCCGTAACAAAGTGAAATAGGTTATTTAATGTAGCCTATCATAATGCATTGGTTGATATAGAACTGTGAATAAATGAATGTAGACATAAGATAGATCAGATATAAGTAGTATAGAGACAGATTATGATAGATATACATTTAATAAAAAAAAGGTTAATAAAGCAATAATACACAAGGGAGTGAGTGCTACAAGACAGGGCTCGATTTATAATTAAAAAAGGTAAGCCATACGGTACTTAAATTTGTTGTACAAGAGCTAAAATTGCCAATCTACAAGCTACAAGTTGCGATGTTATTTCGATTATTTGTATTATTATTTGAAAAACTTTGAAAATGTTACCAACTTATGAACATCAGGGGAATGTATGCATTTAATATATTCTGACCGGAAGCAGGGATGTAATATATCCCCACAGAATGGGCGTGGGGTGCTGTAATGTCAAATCGATGGGACTGGAACATTGACTATCTGGGTGTATAACTTTTAGCAGCCTTAGTATTCATTTATTCATTCACAAAACAAACATCGGAACAGTGAGCTAAAGTCTTATCTGTTGGTGCATTGATTTGTAAAAGTGTATCCGTCAAAAGAACACTCCCTTTTAGATTATGGATTTCCTGTTTGTCTATTGCAAAAAGACTAATTCTGCTCACTGACCTTAAGTTTGAACTTCTGCATGAAAATATAACAGCTTATTCTAAATTCACCATAATCAGCCTCACAAACACTATGACACTACTACTATCTTATTCCTAGTTTTCTTGCCCCTGTACTGAATTTATTGCTGAAATAAAATGACAGAATTTCCTCTTGGGGATTAATAAAGTTTTCTCTTCTCGGCCTAAACTAAAATTCAGTTGACAAAGCAGCATTTTTACATCCTCTGCTGTTTGCCAAAAAAGCAGAGCTGAAGAACGTTTTCTTTTTCTTTATGTGTTGAGAAGTCAGTTGTGAAATGAGTGCTGATGCGCTGATGCTGATGCGCTGAGTGCTGAAGCATTGAGACTGGATGTTGACAAGGCATGCCTTGTCAACATCCAGTCTCAATGCTCTCAGATTGCTGTTCCTCAAAAGACGAGGGAGACGCATGAGAGACAAAAAATGTCCTTGTCTGTGTGCCAAGAAACAAGGACTATTGTCACTGTTACACTAAATGTTAATCCTTTATTACAGCAGTCCTGGAGCCAGCGCAACCCATTATGTTTTGCTCTCCTGCTTTGGTACCGCTAGGCCCAGATCACAATTATTTGAGCTAATCACAATTATTTTGCATAATCGTGTAATCGTTTCCAGTCATCTGTATAAACATAGCAATGAACACAAATGCCATATTTCCACATCGCCTGTCCGTGCTCTTTTAACCACTTTCAACACAATTAAATAATGAATCCCAATTATTTGTATGACAATTAATCAACAGCTTCAGTTTCACGATCGTGACAGCCCAAGGCTGCACAGAATCAGTGGCATGAAAAATAAAGCAAGCCGACGGCACTGAACTGAGGTCAACTGAATTGGATTTAACAGACGGAAAGAGAGAAGAGAAAGGATTTGCTGTTGCCATGGGCTGTTTACTAATAGGTTCGTCTGCATCCCTGCAGCCTCTGTTCTCCAACCTCATCTAGGTGAGCCAGACGAATGGGATATCGTTGCTGTTGGGTGGAAACCTTGTATGTCCAAAACCGTTACCTTTCAGAACATGTAAAAAGGTACCTGTGTTCCAATAGATGATAATAATGATTTAGTCACAAGCTTTTCTTAATACTGTCATTGGTTCAATATTTGTAAAACACAGACACACTTAACTAGCACTTTCACATGTTTTCAAAAATAGCGAAACATAGCCGACCGACGAGCTTACAGGTTGTGAGCTTGTAGATCAGCTATTTTTACTACTTTTGCACGACAATCTGGAATGACAAAGTAGGGAATTCCTTTATTTTAAAACATACAAATAAAATGTTGAAATATGGAGATACAAGGTTTCTGCCTGATAGCAACGATATCCACAGGCTCTCCCCTGGCCGGGGAAGGTTAACACAACATTATATACTTAATGATTCCTATGCTTTTGTAAACCCATCTCCCCATCAACAAAAAAAAAACAGCCAGTCTGTGCAGGTTAGTAATTGACTTTCCTGGGATTCATGAGCACTATTGATCGACCAGTGCCGCTAACTGCCATGTCTGGACTGTTGAGGCTTGAGGCACAGCCCTTGCCCAGAAGGGAGGACACAAACTCTGCGTGTATGCGTCCATACGCATGTGTGTGTGTGTGTGTGTGTGTGTGTGTGTGTGTGGGGTGCATGTAAGAGAAAGGCAAAGGGAGACTAGAAAAAGTGCTCCTCGGAGCACAGGTCTCCGCCAGGTCAGGTACGTTATTGTGGCCTCCTGGTGGCGCTATAATAGGCCAATGTGAAAAGGGTGCCATTTATTCTTAGGTCGTTCACGGCAATCGGACACTGCATTCATGATTTGAGGCATTTTGTTCCAAAAATGTGTTTTGCTATATTAGACCTGCTGGTGGCGCTATAACAGGCCAATGTGAAAAAGGGTGGCATTTCTTCCTTGGCCTAGTGGGAATGTGTTTGTGAAATTTCACGGAAATCGCAAGCTGCGTTCATGATTTGAGGCATTTTGTTCAAAACGGACCAATCCTGCAAATTTTGGAAGCAAACCTTAGCCAATGAGGATGGAATATGGGAAATCGGACAGATCCGTGTTGATCACATGACTATAGAGATACTGTGTACCGATTGGCATGACGTTTGGATAAAATCTGTAGGAGTAATGTAAAGAAATGGGTTTTGCACAAATCGGCCTCCAGGTGGCGCTATAATAGGCCCATGTGAAAAGTTTGAGGCAGAGGTTCTGAATTGGCATCCAGGGAGTGTGTGTGCACAGTTTCGCAGCGACCGGGCCAACGGTGCCAGAGATTAGCTGGTAACACACGGACAGGACACACACACGTACACACACACACACACACGGACGGACGGACGGACGGACGGACGGACGGAGGGTAAAACATACTCTCTCGCCATGCCTTTCGGCCTGGCGGAGACAAATATAGGGTGAGACAGAAAACAAAGAGATAAGAGGGAGGCCTGCGAGAGAGAGAGAAAAAGGGTGTGTGAAAAAAGTGTGAAAAGCAACGTAAATGGTGAGAAGAGAGCCAGCGTGGTGGTACAGTAAAAGAGCGCTAAGGGAATATCTAACATGGGTTGTTAACTCGCAAAAAGGTAGAAAAAAACAAGCGACTTTACCCTTTTATTAGACCAGACTGGTCATGAGCTAAGGCTTTGTTCAGACTGCAGGCAAATCCGTGTTGTTTCTCAGATATGATCTTTCGGTGTGCACACAATTTGCAAAGGATAAGATCGGATCCGTCTATTCAGACATCGTCAACCTATCTTCGCTGGTTGCTGTGGTAATGATGCTATAGGCGTGAGTAATGCTTAACTTGTACTCTAGCGCACGAAGGTGTCGCTCGTTGAAAATAGCCGATCAACAAGCTTTGAACGCGTCGTGATGTGATGCGTATTTTCACTTTCACTTACACTGTCATTCAAATAAGTATCATGCTTCAAGTGTCCAGACAGAGACACATCTTTAGAAATCAGATATGAATGCATTTAAAACCACCTACGACTGTGATTCAAATCTTATTCGCAAAGATCAGTTTCCTTATGCACCCCCCCCCCCCCTCCTTCTTTTTTTCCTTTTTTTTTTGCTGTTTAGACTTGATAAAAGAACAATCTGATTCAAATCTGGATAGACAAAAAATACGATTTAGGCTGTCAGTCTGAACAACAACACACTAAGACACCCAATGCAACACCCTGCAGTCTGGGAAAACAATGAAGAGAGAGACTGACAGAGGAGGAGGAGGGCTGGGGGGGGTGATATAGAAGGAAAGAGACATATAAGAGAAATGAGACAGGCAGGAGACAGACGGAGTAGGAATGAGGCAGACAATAACAGAAAAAAAGAACGAGATAAAAAGAGTGGGAGATTGAAAGAGACAGGAGAATGAGTGTGCGAGAAAGTGATAGAACAAGCACATTGGTGAGAGAAACGTATACAGAACCGCATCAGAGATCGCGCTGCTACGCATCACGCTGATACGCATCACGCTGATACGCATCACGCTGCTACGGATCACGTCGTTGAGTAGAGGACGTTTGCACACAAAGGACCTTTTCAGGTCACCAAAAAAAATCCCTTTGTTTTTGCTCTGGGGGCAGTGGCACCACCTCCTTTTGTTTTGTAGAAACAGGAACTCGGTTTGTCTCCTCCTCTTTCTAAGTCCACTTCCTCCTGGGTGCTCCTGTGTTTATTCCTACTACCAACAACACTACATGTTTAGGGCAGTGGTGCTGACAGATCCTGCAGAATCTGTCTTGAGAGATTACACTCTGCCTAACGCCCACAACATCTATGACTCTCCCCAGCAGGCCCTATGAACCCCTCGAGTTTGTTCTCAATAACACCCGAAGGGCAAAAACGAGTGCTTTGAGGGTATCAGGTAATAGTTCTGTCCATGACTCTCTCTCTTCTCACATCCTGCTCTCGACGAAGATGATGCAGCTGTGATGAAGCTATCAGTACTGAGTATGCCTGACACCTCTTATCACAGCAGAGATTATGTGTGCACACACACACACAAACGCAAGATTTAGAGCACGAAAACACACACACACACACACACACACACACACACACACACACACACACACACACACACACACACACACACACACACACACACACACACACACACACACACACACACACACACACACACACACACACACACACTGGGGAAAGTAAACACTGGGTACAGCATTGTGTAAACAGAGCTATTTTATGTCCCATTGCAACTTGAACAAAAACTGTCTGTTAGTTTTTATAAACATGGTTGGTGAGGGTAGCTTGGTATAAAGCATTTTTGATAAAAAGCTTTTGAAACAAATAGCAGCAATCTCTCAGGGCCTCTCTGTCCCTCTCTCTCTCTCGCTCTCTCTCTCTCCCTCCCTCCCTCTCTCACCCTATCTCTCTCCCCCTCGCTCTGCCGCTATCACTGAAATAGAAGCTAGCCGAAGTAATGCAAATGTACGCACAGAGCTCAAGTTTTCATTAAAATTTGACCCTAATGCATAATGTTATCCTCATTACGTTTCATTAAGTAAATTGAGATTCGGGCATTAATCATTAAGCTCATCATTACATGACAACTAAGTGCTGCTAACTAGGTTTGATTTGCCAGCACTGGCACTCAGTATGCTCCTGCAGCGGTGCCAAGCTGCTTAGTAATGGTGCTTAAAGAAATAAGGTTTACAAGAGACTTCTAATTGGTGCAACGTTGGTACTTGAGCTACCAATCACATGCATGCCATGTTTGCCCAGGCAACGGTCTGTGTTTTGTAGTCAAGTGTTGCTACGCAACTAGGGCTGCAAATATCTATTATTTTCTTAGCAACTATTCTATCGATTACTTTTTGGATTCATTGAATAATCGAGTGTGGGTTTTCTAATATTTTGATCGCCTATTTTAGCAATTTTTTATAGGGATGCCAGGTAAAAAGTTGCCTACTGCCCTTTTGGACTTCGCAGTCCATTTTTGCTCCACAGATAATCGATGACTTTATTATAATCAATAATTGTTTATAATACATTAAATCGATTAGTTCGACTGTTGCACCCCATATGCAACGATAATAAGCAAACATATTGGGCTGTTTCTGATCCCCATGCTAGATAGGACAACAATGTTCACGATGATGCTCACTTACAATGACATGCTAATGTGTATACCTTTACATTGTGCAATATATGAGGAAATATATAATTTCATCCTGAGCCGATTTAATTACATTTTCTCATATATTAATCTTGATCCGAGGTTAACCTTCTTTTAAGTTTAATATCACTTTTACAGTACCTTAACTTGCGATTATTATACCATGTAGTTATTAGATAATGGCCATGTCCCTACCTAGACACTTAATTCAGTTCATGTCTCAATATTAACCCTTCCTGTACCATCTCAATGTTACAGCTAGATTCTCTGGCTAGCAACAGACTGATTTCAAATGGCTTAGTATAGGAGAGAAATTATTGTCTACTTTAATTTAATGTCACACAAAATGGAATTCATGGCTTCTTCTTGTTTGTGTCAAAGTTAACATGTTTTTATTTGACAAAATATAAATTTGTATTTAATAAATTATGCATTTACCTTCTAACAGTATTGTATTTTAGTGCCCTGAGCTGGGATTGAACCCGACCTCCAACTTACCACTCTGGCACGCAATGGGCAACACCAAGAGAGCTAGCTTCCTTAGAGGAGCGATTTACGGCCAGGTCTTTTTGTGGGATCACTACAGTATGTATGAATTAAAAATAATAACATTTCAGTTGGGAACTCCTTTAAAAAACGGGAACAGGTGAAAATCACATTTGGCGTGAGTGATTGAGTGAGCGTCCAAAGTTGGATATGCCTGGTCTAAATGTATTGTACAGTATGCTCTGCGAGAAGAGAAGAGAAGAGAAGAGAAGAGAAGAGAAGAGAAGAGAAGAGAAGAGAAGAGAAGAGAAGAGAAGCTCCAGTCATTTCACAGCAGCAAAGTCACGGCAGCGGCAAGAAAACTAGGAAAAAGATAAATCACTAGCAGAGACATATGGTGATCAGTGAGTGGACCTGCCCACTCCATTTACAGCTACAGTATTTGCACTGCTGCGTGCTGTAAATCTTCTAGGGAAGACTGTGACCTACAGGTCTGGAGAACATGTGGACAGGACTCTCACAGGGACGCCACGGTGACGACAAATGATCTCCGTGCGACGCAGTGTGAGCGCTGCAGAACGCAGCCTGCTCTCTGCAGGCAATACGTGCAGCTCAATCTCTGGTCATTTTGTTAACAGGCTGCAGTGTGAAATATTTGCGTTTTTCTTTAACGCTCTCTCTCTCTCTCTCTAATGTAACAAGTGGGTTTTTTCCCACACTTTCTCTAAGGAGCTTACAGCGTCACACGCACATTGTACGAAATATTTTGACTCATCCTTCGTCTCTCATGTTCCACTCTTGCTGTTGTGTGAGTCTGTGTGTGTGTGTGTGTGTGTGTGTGTGTGTGTGTGTGTGTGTGTGTGTGTGTGTGTGTGTGTGTGTGAGAGAGCATGGTGATTATTCATGGGTGGGAGATGGGGCTGAGCAATAAGTGAGTGACTCATTAATCACCCAGGATGCAAACCCTTAATCTCCTCCACAGGTACAGGGAAATCTACCCCCGCCTTCTCTACATCGCTCAACTCTCCCTTCCCTTCCCATCTCTCTCCTCTCCTCTCTTCTCTCTCTCTCTCTCCGTAGCTCCCTCATCTCCCTTGTCAACGTCCTTTGCATCTGTCTCTCTCTCTCTCTCTCTCTGCCTCACTCATGCCTGTCTCTCTGACAGTGTGCCTCTGTCTTTCTGGTGATGTTCTCTCACTCGCAGTCTCTCTCTTCCTTGTCTCCCCATTCAGCTCAGTTCCATTCATTTCAAAGCAATGTGCTCTTGCTGTGACAGGAGGATGTCATTGCTGACATATCTACATTTGCACATTAGACATACCCCCCCCACTCGCTGTAACATTGTGTGTGTGTCTGTGTGTGTGTGTGTGTGTGTGTGTGTGTGTGTGTGTGTGTGTGTGTGTGTGTGTGTACGCGCGTGCGTGCGTGTGTGTATGTGTGTCTCTTTCCCTTCATTGTTATTCCTCTTAAAGAACACGTACACATTCTATACTGTCATTATCTATTTGCAGCTTTAGCGGTATATTATGTGACACAGTGTACCATCCCACTTCAAGACTTTGGTCAAAAATGAGATAAATGTTTTATCTCCGATGATGTCATTCAAAACCGAAATGAATAATGATAATATAATAATAATAATAATAATAATAATAATAATAATAATGAATAAATATGAAGTCAGGTTTATCCTCCATTCATTATATCACATGGGGAGACTCACCACTGTTAAATCAAATGTGCTGATCGTGTAAAGTCCGCCCTTCACTTTACGATTGTGCAATAACGTCACAAGATCAATCCCTCACCCAAGTCAAGTCCAAATAAAAATAACAACAAAATCAAGTTAAAACGATCCTACTATTAAAGTATCTTAATTTTTCTTTGGGTCTGTGAAAAAATAAAAAAGTCGTAAAACAAAGATCTCCAGGAAGTAAAGTGTTTCAAAGGAGATGATGGGTTTGTGTTTTTAACTACGTCAAAAGGTTTAGTTGTACTGTAGGACATATAGCGTGTGTCAGTGTGGTTAAAGTAGACAGGTGACATTTGGGTGAGTGAAATTCCATGTATTTTTGTTATACTGTATCTCTCTGATCTATTTGCAAGCTAGACTTTTCTCTCAATGAGCTTAAAATGCAATGATGAGCTCTAAAAAGTCTCGGTAAGTAGATTTTATATTGTATTGAAATGAATGGAATCCATAGCTTCCTTGAAAATAATTTAGCAATAACACACGAGAGGGAATGCTTCATGGTGGTTATTGGCGTGGTTATTGGCATGGCTCTGCAGCGCCATGCTCCATCACCCTGCACAGCCGTGCCAATAACCACGATGAAGCAGGACATTGAACGTTTTATTGCTTTTATACAGTATTGCAATGTAGTTAAATCTTTTTAAAAACAAATATATGGGTTAGTAGAGTTACATTTAGCTAGACTGCAATTCTGTCAGCCCTCCGCAATCTGAAATAGTTGCCCATTGATTAGCCTACTGTTACTCTAGCCGAGCACCAGCTGGATTGATCCACAACTTATCACGGAGTCAATACTTTTACCGCCGATTTACCCATTGGTGTATTGTGGTTATTGGCACGGCACCACCAAATGCCTCTTGGAAAAATCGCAATGCACAGTTGGAACTAGATCGGCAGTAATTTACACCGTGAAACAAAGTCAATGGGCTAGACATGCCACCCCACCAGTATGGTCCTTAGAATTGCCTCAGCAGACAGTTTTCTCTCTCTCTCTCTCTCTCTCTCTCTCTCTCTCTCTCTCTCTCTCTCTCTCTCTCTCTCTCTCTCTCTCTCTCTCTCTCTCTCTCTCTCTCTCTCTCTCTCTCTCTCTCTCTCTCTCTCTCTCTCTCTCTCTCTCTCTCTCTTCCTCTACCGCTCTCTTATTCCTCTCCATAAGGTTTTGCCTCATCGCCTGCCCATCTCTCTTTTCGACGGTACTCCTTCAGTGGCAGAGCCCTTAACGAGTCTTGTTAGGATCAAATAAAGAAGTGCAGAGCGAGCCTTAGGAGAAGGAGGTATGGTGCAGAAAGAAGAGATGAGAAAAACTGCCGCTCACTTCAAGGTGTACAAATAAAGCAGCACCGTGAAGGTTTGACAGGTGGGCTTAAGCAGCCACATGAGGATTCAACAATATGAGGTCACCCACCTCCGTAAAGCACTGCAGCTGGGTCCATTCCTTCAATATTAGAAATAACGGATGCTCCTGGAAATATATTTACTGTATATACGACATATTTACAGTGTGTATATACCATGCACACACATGCACACACATACACACACACACACACACACACACACACACACACACACACACACACACACACACACACACACACACACACACACACACACACACACACACACACACACACACACACACACACACACACACATATATATATATATATATATATATAAAATATATATATATGAAATAAAGTGACTTGTGTAGACACTTTAAAATAAATTAGCCTTAAGGGTGTTCCCACTGTCAGCAAACACATACGATCATTATTTCAAGCACACTGTAGAAGGAGAAAATTCCCCATTAATGAACGACAGCGTGAGGAGACCATTCCAGCAATTAGCATAGTATTTGCTGTTGACAACTATGTTTGTCTGCAGATTTCTTTTTGCCACCTATGAAGCCAGGCATCTGAGGAGGAAGTCTATTCTCTCTCGGGCATCATTTAATGGCCAATTTTACAGGAGCCAGGCTGCTATCGACGGAGCACACTTCTGAAGCAGCGTTACTCCTATAAGCACCTGAGGACAGCACAAAATGGACGGTGGCAGATTCACAGAGGACGTGTCTCAGTAATGAACTTTGCCAACGCGGTATAGGACAGAACTCGCCTTACTGTGCCGTTCCCTTTCCCTCAGGACATTTGACTTACCTATGGGGAAAGAAATAGATTAATTGCCTGTCTGGGAGGGTCACAGGCATGTTTACCGTTGGACCATGTGAGGTTTGGACAGAGCTGAATTTAAATGAGGATTTGATGGAACTTTCAGTATACAGTATAATGCAAACTCATACTAAAACGTATTCGTGATCAGGTTGTGGTGACCTCCATCCTTTGAGGCAGAATCCTTTGAAAACCATAATGTGCCAAAGGGTACAGGTCATCTATTTGCCAACACAGGTTAACCAAACCTGGCGTCCTTACTTCTGGGCATATCATTATTGGTGAAAATGCCCCCCCCCAAAAAATAAATTCAAACAACTTCAAAATCTTAATTTATGGCAAAAGAGCAGATATACAAGCCCCACAACTTGTCACATCACGACCTGTTGTGATGAGCTTACATATTGGTTAATTTGCTATTCATTGTATGATGAAGTATATAGAGCTTAAAGGGTCTACACCATGAATTTTAACTTTTTCTTCATTTTTGTGTGTTTTTGGTCTCCCCCACCTCTCTTCTGTTCCAACAAATACCCGACTTCGAGCATGCAGGCTTTCATAGGCTATCTGTGTTTTTTATGTAAATTGGTCTGAAAACAGTCCGTCAGATTTGTTCCCCCACCCTACGTCACGTCTGGGAACAATTCCTCCCGTTTTTCAGTTCTAACCAAAAAAAAAAAATCCCCCCCAAAAAAAAGAAAACATTTTTTTCATTTTTTTTTTCATTTTTTCATTTTTTTTTATTTTTACTTTTTCCACACAGAACCAGGACATAACATGCATACAAACTGGCTCAATAGCGCCCCGTGCCAAACAGGACAATGTGGTATTGCAGGTGAAAGTGCTTTATAAGCCAGAGAGAAGTTAGTTGGAATGAGTATATCTGAGGCTTGATTTAGGCTCAACCCTTTTGAAAAACGTTTGAGGGACATAAACAATATGATATCAAATATTATTATTTTTTTTTAAATTCATGGTGTAGCTCCTTTAAGTGGTTAAAGGACTATAGCTGATTTGTCCTGTTGCATTCCAAGTTTTGAGTTCTCAAGGTCTAGGAAAATGCAACCGTGTAACGTTATTAAAGTAGATTTTTAAATGTTTAATATTGAAATATTTCCAGCAAAGGAAGTACAAAAATCAACAAGCATTCAATTAAGTCACAAAATGTCACAATAAAACCAAACCAAGGACACAAGATGTTCACGTTAATTGAATCATTCAGTGCTCATGGACACACAGAACACCTTAGCGCCAAATGGGCTCAACGACAGGCACAACAAACTTCTTCTTGTAACACCCTTGTGTTCTGTGGTGATGAACAGACCCGTTGAAACCACACGATCATTGCACGTTCTGCATCAACACCTATTATGAGGATTCAATCTTTGGAACTATACGGTATACAGTAGTAGTGTTTGGAACTAATGATCAGGTGGCATAATGGGATAGGTGGCAAGCGTTACTTCTGCATTCTTCTGTTATTCTTCGTTTACAACGTGAGTCTATGGGAGCGTCATAACGCTCTGGATACTGTGAAGTATCTCCACTTGAGCTTGTTAGCTCAAGCTTCTCATGAACTATGCACAGCTACCCTGGGTGTGTGTGGCAGCCGTGGAAGAAAGACTCCTCACCAGCTCAGCACAGAAAGGACAGAGCTGGGAGGCAGGTACTAGCACACTTTGGAATCAGTGACTTTTGTTCTAACCAATAAGAATAGTCTCCCAGCCTAGTAGGGGTGTGCCGATACACTAATTTCACCAAACGATACGATATTTGGCTCACAACTTCGATACGATTTCGATACGATACGATACGCACTTTTTTTATTATGAAAATAAATGGGGGAGAAAAAAAGGAAATGCAAACAAATAATTCTGTTTTTGCATTATTCAGACATGCAAACTTGTAGCTTTTCAGCCGTTTTGAATCCAAATAGGGCAATAGTGTGACACCTGACCCGAAAAAAAACAACATGTTGTCACCCTTTTCACCTCGGGGCTGTTTGCATGCCTGATTATTTTGATTGGTGTAAAAAAAAAAAAAAAAAAAAAAAAAATTCAAAACGATATTTTTTTTTTCCAAAACGATACATATCGTCGCGAAAACGTATCGCGATATATCGCGGGACGATATATCGGCACACCCCTACAGCCTAGTTAGGCTTTCAGTGAGTCAGGCAGTAGCTCCAGTGAGAGTCCAGTATTATTTTGTAACAACACAATTTCTGTTTGCTTTGGTTCTCAATAAAAAGCTCCTGGACACAGTGGGGGGCTGCAGTTCTTGCCTGACTGGATTTGATCTGTGTGTAACCACCACTCTGTTCCTTCCACCTATCCCTGTTGCCTTTTGTTATGAACTTGTTGTTTTGTTTTTGTCAATTTTCTTTTGTCTATTTAATCATGTTTTATTTCTGGCCGTCAAAGAGTTAATATGAAAAGTACAAAAAGAAAAAATGACAAGTAGATTTTTAAGCTGTTGTAGACACTCTCAAATTATAGTCAACCTAACAGTTTGACTGCTGGTGATATGGTACTGTATGTAATCGATATTGCCAACATTTTCTGGCCCACTTGAAAATCTCGAAAGTGTTCACGGCCCACTCATCTGACCACTTCACACGACTGATCAATAGGGCAGGAATGTATTTGTGTGTTTGTTCAATGTCTGACTGACAGAGCTACATTGCTTCACCTGAGGTGCAAAAAAATGTCATATTTGTGATGGAGTTTGTCAGTGTGCAAATTTCTTTTTCTTGATATGTGCACAATATATTGGAAGTTCAAAAGGCTAAGAAAGTAGTTTTCTTTCAACTCCAACTTGCCCTGAGAGGCTTAAAGGAAACGAGCTGCACAAGCTAATCTCCTAGACTTGATGTGAGGGCCAGATTCATTAAAGTAATACTCTCATCTGATGGCAGACTGGGATCTCTGGCAATCTGGATAATCTTTCAGACCCCCTTCCTACACTCCCTCTTTCTCTCTTCTCCCCCCCCCCCCCCCCCCAATCATGTTGCTCGATCTCACTTCATTTTATTATTATATTAGAAGACATGTCTCTTATTATACACTGCAAAGGCACTTTTTGACAGGCTTGTCTAAATGGTCTGTGTGGTTTTAAAAGGTCTTTGGGCATTTTTGGAGGAGGGTGGAGAGGATTAGTGGCCCTGCAGCGTAACTCTGCTCTGCACGATCCACCACTTGACCCGCAGCACATGGTCTACAGGACAGAATGCACAATGAGACGGACTGACTGTGTGTGTGTTCATATAAAACCAAACCAGCATGCAGATACACCTGAGCGTGTATGTACTCTCAGATGTATATAGGTTAGGTATACATAATGCATGTATACATAGTTACGTACGTACATCATTCATAAATAAACCTGACTTGTGTAGGCTATTATACAATATGTGAGTCAATTTTAAATGAGTTTTATATTCACAAAGTGAATATAAAACTTCATAAGAACAACACGCACGCACGCGCACACGCACTCGCACACGCACCCACACCCACACCCACACCCACACAAGCCATCACTAATATAACAATGCTATTTTCTGTTTGAGAGTGAATAGCTCACATCCTTTTAATTTACTTTCACTTCAAAGTGACTTGCTGGAACAAATGCAGCAGGCTACTGGACTCAACTAATTGAAGACTGCTGCCAATTTCAGCCATTGAAAGAAAGCTTTTCAATCAATGGAAACGTAGCTAGCTCCCTATGCTGTATGTGTCCGTGGGGTTTTGCTGCTGTTGTTCTTATGACAGGAACACATACAGCGATACAATGATGAAATGTCACTTGGTGGTATAGCAAGAGTTGAATCATGTGGATCTCAGGATCCACATGGGAACGGCGTGGCTCCCATGTGTATCTCAGGACTTCATGTGCCCAGCGCGTCAGTCGTCTATGATGCATGACTCCAAATATGGGCACGGTTTCAGCCTGATCTATTATTAGACAATTTGAATATTTCAAACAATATAAAACAAGAAATGCATGTGGGTTCTAAGTTAGCCTACTGGCAGTGTACATAAGAAGCTTAGCTCCGGACACACACACACACACACACACACACACACACACACACACACACACACACACACACACACACACACACACACAGTCACACACACACACACACACACACACACACACACACACACACACACACACACACACACACACACACACACACACACACACACACACACACACACACACACACACACACACACACACACACACAGGGTGGGGCTCATTCCCAGCAGGCAAACCATCCAGGCACAAGGCCAACAAACCCCAAGGCAAATGCGCATCAGAGCAGTGACCACTGCAACACCCCTTTGCCCCAAGGGCCGTGTGTGAAGGAAACAAGATGCGCTATGGCAGTGAAGCAGTCTGGTCTATGATGATGGATTCCCTTCACACTGTGAACTACCTTAGACAACGGACATCTATGACATATAAAGCAGCAGGATTATATATTGGATGTGAGAAAAGAAAGAAAAAGGATTGAAGAAAAAAGAAAGAAATGAAAAAAATAAGGAAATACAGTGGTACAGTAAGTGAAGCATACTGTAATGGGGATAAAGTTAAATAAAACAGTAGAACTAATTTAACCGAAGAGTGTTCATTCTATCTGCGCTCAGTTACCGAATGAATCATTCTATCTGCATTGACCAAAGCACTCAGTAAGGTTCCAGAAGCATTACAGAAACTTTCAATGTTCGGTATATAAAATGAAGCTTCGACTCGCATGCACATTCACAACGAAGACAACGGAGAACATCAGGGAAACTAAACATTTTCACTAAAATATTGATGAGGCAAGAATCTGAAGAGAGTTGAGCATTGAGTATTCTAGTGAGTTATGTCAGTAACAACACGGGCCAAGTTATTGTGGAACATCTTGCTCCCATTAGTATAAGACATGTAGGTTATGTATGGATTTCTGGTATGAAGTTGTATAACATGGCTGTAAAGACCCCCTAAGAATAAAATAAAAAGGACCCTGGCCAGTGTGTGACACACAGACACACAGGCTGAACGTGATACCATGGCAAGTACAGTACTCTAGTGTACTTACTTTTACACCACTAGAGTCATCTACAATACACCAACTTGGGAGAGTTCAGGGATCTCAATTGTGGTAAAAAAGTGGGCATACAGTGCTCGGATGGCGGAGTGGTAAAGTGCCTGCCCACCACCACGGAGGTTATGGGTTCGAATCGGCTTTGTCAAGCATCTATATGAACACACACAATTGGCCTGTGTTTGGGGTAGGGAAGCCGGGCGGGAAGGGTGATAATTGTCACTGCACGTAATCCTTACGGGCTGGGACAGCACCTGTCAGCAGGGAGTGTTGGGAGGGAGGAGTAGGACGAAGCCTCTACATCCTCTCGGTGGGGGCTCCTCAGTGGTAGGTGAGTCAGTAGGATACAACAGCAGTGACGACACAGGTATGTATGTGGGGAGGAATCAATTGGCATAACGACTAAATTGGGGAGAAAAATGAGTTTCTGTAGACAGAAACACACAGACAAACAAGATATTTCCATTTCATAGGTAGATGACAGCAGTCAGAGAAAAAAACGGAACAGAAATCGCTATTCGTAAAGGCCTAAAGAAGCAGTCAAGAAGGAGTATTGTTTAATTCTCTTCTCATTCTACCACTGGAGTCGTGATAAATGCCCTACTTTCCCAGCCATCGTAGATCCGCACACCCAATAAAACTGCATCATATTCTGTGGGAACTAATGAGCGCCATTTCACATGGAGACAAAGTGAGTACATTTATCCAACATTAGGCTCTAATGCATAAAGCTGGAAATTTTAGGGTCACTTAGCAGCTTGCTTATAAAGTATACAGACTAGGCTGTCTGTGGGAAACAGATGCTTGCTAAAGATGTAGTTTTACTTTTTTTCCTCTGGACTGAGAGTGGTCTAACAAAATGTTAATGCAGGGTTTGGTTCTGTGATACAGCCGGACATAAATATAGAACACACATATATTTTTGAGTAACACGCAATGGCGGGCCAGGCACATCTTTTAAAAATGTATAGTCATGTCACCTTTAAGTTACTACATGAACAGAATCTCTTTGAGCTGGACAAAATAATGACAATAATACCCTGTATTTGCTGGCCCTACGAACCTCAGGTTGAAAAAAAGGGTGAAAAAAAGTTCCTCAACATTATGTAAAATCCCCAAACTGTCCTAACCTTTTTTGGAAATCAAATGGCAGTGGCCTCATGTACTGTACCCAGCAGTGACACCCAGCCCACTTATTCATGTGTGTGTGTGTGTGTGTGTGTGTGTGTGTGTGTGTGTGTGTGTGTGTGTGTGTGTGTGTGTGTGTGTGTGTGTGTGTGTGAGTCAGGACTGGACACATACAGAGTTGAGCCGGGGTCTTGTCGGATGTCAGACCTCCTGAGAAATCAATTATAATAAGCAGGCATGGCAACCCTGATGGCAGGGTGTGCCCGGTGTAAGGGGAGATGGCAGAGAGAGAGAGAGAGAGAGAGAGAGAGAGAGAGAGAGAGAGAGAGAGAGAGAGAGAGAGAGAGAGAGAGAGAGAGAGAGAAACGCACATGTAGGACCACTGGCGGGCACACACACACACACACACACACACACACAACGTAAATGTGCCCAGCCCACGGCGCATACATACGCATCATACTGTGCATGTGCACATGCATGCAGTAGGTGCAGACGCCGATATATCTGCACCCGCCCACACAAGCCCACGCCGCGCACAGCCTCGAGAGCCACAACCCATCTGTCACCTTGACGATACCACGGCGACCGCCATCGCAGATGGCAGGCAGTGTTGCCAGATTTCGCGAGAGAAATACGCAACCAGGTCTATGAAAACAAGCCCAAAAGAAGTGACTATATAGCCTACGGCTATTTGAAAATAGCCGATCTACAAGCTCACAAGCTTGTGAGCTTGTAGATCTGCTATTGTTTTTAAAGCAAAAAAATATATATAGTTATTTTGGAATATGTTAATACGAATCTTAATCTGGGGATCCTTGCCATGAAAATATTTGAGAACCACTGGTTTAAACAACATTAGACAAACACTTTAGAACCAAGCCCAAAAAAACACAACCCACAACTACCAATACTTACAAGCAACTTTATAGAAAAACAAGCCCAAAGTCACTTATAATAAGCAGTCATGGCAACCCTGATGGCAAGGTGTAAGGGGAGATGGCAGAGAGAGAGAGAGAGCGAGAGCGAGAGAGAGAGAAACGCACATGTGGGACCACTGGGATTTTGGAATGAAATGGAGGGTAACAAACACTGGTCTTCCAAGGTCCAGTTGGATTCGTGAGCCCGTCCTAGCATGTAAGGCCCAGGGGCTGGGAGGGTATCCTACCATGTGATGGATTGATGTGGGAATCAGCTTGGATTGAGCCCACAATGAATCTGGAAACCAAACTTGAAATTTCAAATCCATGAAATGTACCTTTACTTACCGTCACAAGGATAACTCAGGCAGGTTTAATTAATCAAATTTGGATCTAACTTGGCAGATGACCTGGTGGTAGGGCCAGGACCCATGCTTTTTTTCTTAGCTTTTTCCTCCCCCAAATTGGTGTCAAGGTCACAGCACAAGGTCAAAAGTTAGCCGTACTGTAAATGTGTCATATTTCCAATGACCTAACAGAGCATGTGGTGAGGATGTAGCATAGTTTTGTAATGTAATGCAATGTAATGTAATGTAATGTAATGTAATGTAATGCAATGGTACGTAGATGTGTGTCACAATGATGTTCGGGGATGAAAGGGGATGTATTTTGATGGACTGAGTCATTTGTCAAATCTATTGGATTTGAACAAATTTGTTTTAATTACATTTTCTATTAAAATGAACCTAAAACTGATGACCAGCCTGCACCTAAAAATACCCCCCCCAAATGGTCCGAATCCAACAGTTTACACCTGGCTGTGCACCTGGATGCACTAGAAAGGAGAAAGGAATGACAGAACTAGTTTTCTTTGTGGGATTAACTTTCATAATAAGCTTGCGTCATCACTGTGAGTGTCATGCTTAATTAACTGACAATGGAATAACGAGAGTCATTTGATGGACATTTGTTTGCCAAACATACTTCGAGCACATTGAACTATACAGAACCACGTATGGTGTGACAACATTCCAGAAGTTTCTGGAACATGAATAAGGCCAAATGTATACTCTGTAGTACAACATTACTGGTCCCCAAGGCCAACAGTGAAGCTAGGCAAAACAGCTTTCAGGTTTAGCACTCCCTTCACTTGGAACGAATTACAACGCACTTTAATTAAGCTGTCTGTATTACTGTTTTATTCCGTTGTTTTGCTGTTCACATACATAACTTGTTTATCCTATTGTTTTTATTCATCATTATTATTTACACCGTTGTATTATGCTTTTGTAATCTCGGCATCATTGAAAAATGAGGGCTCTGCCCTCAATGTATCCCCGAGAAAATAAATAAAGGTTGAATGAATGAAAAAAACAGTTTCACTTGCCAAAAAAATACTGATCCACAAGCGATGCATTGCATTGTTAGCTAGTCCACTTGTACCCTATACAGTAGCTACTGTAGCTTCCCTATTCTGGGGTGAATATATGGCAAAAAGGCTGCGTACTTTCTGTCAGTTTTGGCGAGTCCTGGTAGGATATGGGTTAAAGAGCACCCTTTGCTAAAAATAATAAGATCAAACCGTGCGAGGATGTGAGGATGGCCGAGTGGGCTAAATTCTATTAGTGGAAGGAGATCTTTGAGTGACGGCATCTCTTTCCATTACTTATCGAGACTGTGCACCCGGTGAGACTGGTTTTAAAAGTTCATGTCTATAATTACGTACCATGTACTTGTGAAATTGCAGTTTTGAAACTTGCTCATGAAGCTTTGACACATCTTTACACCATGCTGGGTTTTCAGAACCAGTGCATGTGATAAAAAAAAAGATCCCCGCTATGCTACAGCAACAGAAAGATAAATGACATGATGATGTGGAACAAATTTAATTGACTTGTTTGAAACACTCACTGATCCCCCCCCCCCTCCAAAAAAAAAGAAAACAACAACAAAAAAAAACTACTAAATAATTAGCAGAAAGGCAAATCAAACAGGAACAATACTGTAAGGAGGACTCGTTGATAAATACTAGTATAATTTTAGATTTTTGCGTTTTTTTTTTGCGGCTATTAAAAAATAACAGCTGTACAAGCTCACAGTGTGTCACTTCGTGCCACACTGCGAGCTTGTACATCTGCAATTTTTGAACATTTTTGAAAAATGTTCAAAGTGTTTGAAAAATGTTGAATAATTGTGAATTACGAAAAAGTTTGAGAACTACTGATTCTAGAAGGCATTTATAGAATCGGCCTCAGGTCTTAATGGGTTAACACTTGTTAAGTGGTCAGATGGGTGGGCTGCGTGTATTTTCAGAGCATGTTTATTGTCTCCGCCAGGCCGTAAGGCATGGCGAGAGAGTATGTTTTACCCTCCGTCCGTGTGTCCGTCCGTCCGTGTGTCCGTCCGTGTGTTACCACCAAATCTCCGGCACCGTTGGCCCGGTCGCTGCGAAACTGTGCACACACACTCCCTGGATGCCAATTCAGAACCTCTGCCTCAAAGTTTTCACATGGGCCTGTTATAGCGCCACCAGGAGGCCGATTTGTGCAAAACCCATTTTTTCACATTATTCCTACAGTTTTTAACCAAACGTCATGCAAATCGGTACACAGTATCTCTATAGTCATGTGATCAACCCTGATCTGTCCGATTTCCCATATTCCATCCTTATTGGTTAAGGTTGCCATCCAAAGTTTGCAGGATTGGTCCGTTTTGAACAAACTGCCTCAAACCATGAACGCAGCGTGCGATTTCCGTGAAATTTCACACGCACATTCCCACTAGGCCGAGGAAGAAATGCCACCCTTTTCACATTGGCCTGTTATAGCGCCACCAGCAGGTCTAATTTAGCAAAACACATTTTTGGAACAAAATGCTTCAAATCATGAATGCAGTGTCCGATTGCCGTGAACGACCTAAGAATAAATGGCACCCTTTTCACATTGGCCTATTATAGCGCCACCAGGAGGCCACAATAACGTATCTGACCTGGCGGAGACCTGTGCTCCGAGGAGCACTTTATCTAGTTTTAATGATCAATCAATCGTGTTCTGGCTTGGATCAGTGGAACCAACGCAGTATAGTTCCTGTTTATTGGTACCACATTTACTTTCTTTTTAACATAAATCAACAATTCAATATTTATGTCATTAAAATCTTAGCGTTTTTTTTTTTCAATTATTGGGGGACCCACCTGCAATACCCTCGCAAACCACAGGTTAGGAATCGCTGCTCCAAGCACGACAGTATTGTTTTAAGTGATCTCTCAGGCTAAGTTTGTGTACTTTTTATTCGTCACATTACATCAAGTCACACCACTGTTCCGCGGCATCAAGGCATCTCATCTGCCCGATGGCTTGTGGTGGAACACTTTCCATGGATTTGGAAAATGTTCGACATGACATTACATCAAGGCCCTGATACGCGTGTAGAGAATGTACCCCCGATGATCCCAAAACAGCACAGCAACAACTTATTACAAACCCCCTTTGAGCTCCAGCCCTGAAGCCAGCTAAATGCCTGCTGTCTCACTGTGCACAAAGCTGGTTTGAAGGGAAGCTCGTTGCCACAGGAGATATGCTGATGCTCTACTGGGAACGTGCAGCGTTCAGCTGAGCTAGAAGCGTTCAGCTGAGCTAGAAACAGCCAGTAGTGGTGGAAGACGTGCTCAGATGATTTACTTAAAGTAGAAATATGAAGATACTAGGCCTGTATTCAAAATTGGACTTGAGTAAAAGTGCAAAAGTTTTAGTATCAACATAATACGAGCAAAAGCAAAAGTACTCATCATACAGGATACTAATTTCAGAATCATATACAGTATTATCATGCTATTGGATTATAATTAGTAATCATTAACCACTTATTTTAAACTTTGGCTAATTGTATATAGCCGACGTACAAGCTCACAAAGCGTCACATTGCGATGCATTGAAAGCTTGTGTAGATCTGCCAAAAATAAGTACAAAATTACAAGATTTGTGATCAATGATTTAATTAATTATTATGTAAATCATTTAAATCGGTCAAATAAAAGTAACAGAGTAAAAAGTACAACTATTGATTCTTAGATGTAATGAAGGAGTATATCAAGACATGACAAATGCTGAAGTAAAAGTTCCTCAAAAAGTAAAAGTACTTGAGTAAATGTACTCAGTTACTTTCCACCACTGAGAAACAGCCCTCACTCTGGAGGATTCACTGGGATATATGGGTTTTGGGATGGTGGATGTTGCTACATTAGTTGCTGCTGTATCTTTCTCCTCTGTCTGTTTAAATTTGTCTCTCTGTTGCTTGCCCGCTCCCTACTTCCCCAAATCACTTATTGAATCAATGTTTTGAAACACCGTTGTGGGTCCTCAATACCATAAAATACACTTCTCAGTTACAACTTTTCTTTGAGTGGCTTGTTATGGTTAAGGTTTTGAAAATGCTTTGCACTGCGCTCGAAGGTTTTAGCTTTTTAGAGCAAACATCTTCTTATCATGCTCTACATATGCCATGTGTGAATCAACAGCGACCCTGTCTTTGAATGCATGAATTCATTTGGCAACGTTATGTTATGAAGTGATCTGTTTTCTTTTTGCAATGTTGTTGCCACGCCGTATTATGCATCCTGAGATCTACAAACTTTAAAGCCTAAACACTTTTTTGTTGATAATTTAGGATTTCAGATTCTTTTTTTTTTTTTTAAGATATTTTTTAGGCTTTTTGCCTTTTTATTGATAGATGACAGTAGACTGACAGGAAATGGGGAGAGAGATGGGGGGGTGACACACAGCAAAGGTCGTCGGGATCGGGAGTCGAACCCGCGACGCGCTGTCAGGCTGGCATTGCCTAGGGTGCCTGGACCGCCACGCTGCGGTCCAGGTCTGGATTTCATATTCTTTAATGCAATATTTAAAATATCTACGTATATATGAAAAAGTAGTTAATGGAAACATGAATACTATTGATTGCAAAGCTGATGCATTTCACCTCGAATATCCTTCTTCAGAAAATAATTTAAGATTAATAAAGCTTCTCCACGCAGATAACCAGGGGTCCCTACTGTACACCTGACTCCGATCAATACACTGCTTAAACCCTATAGGGAACCTGCTTTTTCCCTGGAGGTGTGTGTGTGTGTGTGTGTGTGTGTGTGTGTGTGTGTGTGTGTGTGTGTGTGTGTGTGTGTGTGTGTGTGTGTGTGTGTGTGTGTGTGTGTCGTGTGTGTGTGTGTGTGTGTGTGTGTGTGTGTGTGTGTGTGTGTGTGTGTGTGTGTGTGTGTGTGTTATGTAAGGCATGTCAGACAGACATCTGATTGGCAGATCATTTTGAAGAATTCACTGATCTACTCCTTCTGACTCTGTCTCTCTGTCTCTCTGTCTCTCTGTCTCTCTCTCTCTCTCTCCTTGCATGTTGTTCTGTTGTCCGGGGATGTGTTCAGTATCAAGGATAGTTGGGTCCCTGCGTGGTTGTCTGGTTCCATCTCATGCAGACATGCAGTTATTAAAACATAACATTATCAGTCCACACCACACCATGACGAGCCGCCTGGCCCAAGGTGCTGTTTGATTTATGTACAACAGCTGTTTGGCAATGGTAAACACACATGCTCCCTACAATCAATGTTAAATATGTTTTAGTGTAGAGCAAAAACAGGAGGGGGCCTGGTATAGAGCCCTGGGGGACTCCGGCCAACTAAAGTATAGTGTTGAAGTGGTTAAACTAATACTGTAGCATGGCTACCCGGAATGTTTGCATTATACGTCTACCAGGCCAATCTCAGTGCACTCGATCGTTCCCGCACTGTGACATTTTCTAGAAATCCGTTCATCTGTATTCTTTCCTGTTTTGTTTTCTCTCTCTCATCCCGGGAGCTCTATTCTATTGTGTTTATCTCTTTCCCTTCTCAGAGAATCTTTTCAAAGCCGACACGCGGGATTGCTGGAGGCTTTTTTGGAAAGAAGACATGGGGGAATGGAGAATATAAAGTCTCACCACTACCACGCGCAGTCGCACACACGCACACACACACACACGCACACACACACACACACACACACACACACACACGCATGCGCGCGCACACACACACACACACACACACACACACAAAGATTGCAAGGAAAATTGCAAGGAGGATTTGAAAAAGAGAGAGAGATAGAGAGACAGAGAGCAAAGGAGGGGGGAGGATCGCCTCACTGGAGTACGGAGAATGAGTGAATCAATGAAAACATGATAATGAATTATTTCCTCGCCAGCGAGGGAGTTGGAGGATGGAGATAAAAGCAGACCACATGCTGTGCGGCTAACAGCCAGGGGGGTGAGGGTGGGCGGGGGCTGCCTGTGAATCACAGTGCGTCGGAACACGCTCGCCGCACCCCCCAGGACCCCTCGCCGCGGGATGCAAAGGACAGTAGGGGGTAAAAAAAAAGATTGAAAAAAAGGAAATTAAAAAAGCAACGAGACAGCAAAGCGAAAAAGGGTGGAGGAGGAAAGGAGAGGGCTGAAGAGAAGAAGGGTAATGCTGTAGGTCACGTCCGAGACCACCCCCCGCCCCCGCCCCCCCCCCCCACCTCCAGACAACATTATGAATTTTACATCTCCACGGCTAACTGAGGAAGCAGAGATCAAATTAAACGAGCGGTAATGTGAGAGCGATAGATGGAAGGGGTTGGTAGGGAGGGGCGGAGGATTGGAAGGGGATTATTCAGCGTGTGTAATCACAACATATTAGATGTCTGGGGGCACGGCGAGGGTGTGTCACTCACGAGGCGTCGTGTCTTAACCACATTAACCGGGGCCGGGCCTATTTTGGGGCATGTTATTATAGGCAGAATTTATCTAAATCTTCAAATTAAAAACATTTCAGAAAATAGCGAAGATCAGATCTACCAGTGGACATCGTCGCTACACATTGTGAGCATGTAGATCGGCTATTTTTGTTATTTGTTATATAACAAAGCGTATCGTTGCTGTCGGGCAGAAACCTTGTATCCCCATATTTCAATTTGGCAAGTTTTTAATGTTTTTTTCCCAATGCTCTACTTCATCATACTAGAGTGTCGCACACAGAAGTAGTGAAAATAGCAGATCTACAAGCTCACTTCTGCTATTTTCACTATTTAAAAGAATTATGAATAAAAAGGAACGGTATTGGACATATAGGCTTAAGTGGTTAATGATCCGCTCATGATGTTACAGATGTGCAACAGAGGTTCTACAAGTGTCTACTTAATTATCTCCATTTTGGAGTATGTAGAGCATGATAAGATGATGTTTGCTCTAAAAAGCTAAAACCTTCGAGCGCAGTGCAAAGCATTTTCAAAACCTTAACCATACCAAGCCTCTCAAAGAAAAGTTGTAACTGAGAAGTGTATTTTATGGTATTAAGGACCCACAACGGTTTTTCAAAACATTGATTCAATAAGTGATTTGGGGAAGTAGGGAGCGGGCAAGCAACAGAGAGACAAATTTAAACAGACAGAGGAGAAAGATACAGCAGCAACTAATGTAGCAGATCTACAAGCTCACTTCTGCTATTTTTTTTTAATATTTAAAAAAATTATGAATAAAAGGAACGGTATTGGACATATTAAGGTTGGGCTTGAGAAGTTAATGATCCGCTCATGATGTTACAGATGTGCAACAGAGGTTCTACAAGTGTCTACTTAATTATCTCCATTTTGGAGTTAGCATGCTTTAGTATGCTGAAATGACTTGTTTTACAGAAATGGAACAAGTTCAGTTTGTATTAAGTTAACGTACACAACAAGTAGACTGCACAATCTATTTCCACTAAAAGATTCCAGCCTGAATCGCTATCTCAAAGATAGTTTCTGGTGTTTGTTCTGTCTAAAACGCAAACACCCCTTGGGCCCGTCTAGATTTCAGCACTAGACATTGCTCAAGGCTTGAAAACCAACAAAGCACAAAAATGACATTTTTTAAGAAAAAGTAAACACATATCCCCTAAACAGTGAAATGGGATAACAATTTAACAATTATGCAATAGCTAAAAGTCCTATGAAGTTTTATTTTATTCAGCAGTAGTGGATTTCTCCTTCCTTTTTTCTGTCTATATTATTTATATAATCACCCAGGCTGCCAAAACATTTTTTTGGGGGGGGTTTCTGAGGACTGTTAGATGTCCAGGCAGCAACCTCAACTCAACTGACCTCATGTATTTGGCTGTACTGCTGTACGCCTTCAGCACCATTATAATGACGTCCACCTATTTAATTGTAATTAGATTTCAGCTCTCAGGTGTTTGATCTGTTTAACCCATTAAGACCGGGAACGCACCTGTGTAACCACTTAAAGCATAATTTTATACTTTGGCTATTCAAAAATAGCAAATATACAAGATTGTAGATCTTTGAAAAATCGTGAAAATGTGTGCAAATCTTTGAATATACATATTCTTAAAGCAAACATTTTTAACTCAAATCTTTGCTTCTGGGGGTCCCTGGAACAAAATATTTTCAGATGGGGTCGGCGGGCCAAATCATTTTTGGGGTTCTTGACATGAAAAAGTTTGAGCACCACTGATATATAGCAACATAAGTGTTTCAGAAACCTGTTTTTTAGAAGACATTTGTAGATGCGTTCCCGGATTGAATGGGTTAATGGGTCCACATTACTCTGTAGGTAAACAGCTGAATGCTAATGAGTAGAATGAATGCTCGAAGAAGCTGAAGAAATTCAACACGAGCCTCTTTATCCTCAGGATGTTCTAATCTACAACAACAACATCAAGAGCGTACATGTGCAACTGGCGGCCCGGGGGGCACATGCAGCCCCACTTTCGCTTAATGCGGCCCGCGGGTTAATATCGGAATACTGATATATTATTGATCTCAGCTGTTACAATTCCAAACATGCAAACACGACCCGCTTTAATTACTTCAGTCTATATTAGTAGCTTAATGACTAGTATTAAAATTCTACTGTCTTTTTTTATGTCCAATGTACTAAACGCATTTGAAATTAAATAGAAACATTACTTTTCAGGATTCCATGCGACACGTTTTGAGCTTGTAGATCTGCTATTTTTGCTACCTTTGTGTGACATAGAATGGGGAAGTACCGCGTTAATTTAAGAAAAAAGTTTAAAAACTGAGATTAGAGGTGTCTGCCCAACAGTATTTGCAATGTGGCCCTCTGGTGTGAGTGTGGAAATATAGTGGCCCTCTCCATCATCAAAGTTGCCCACCCCTGATCAAGAAAATCCTGACTATAGGGTTGGGATCCGGAACCGAAGGCACCAGATCCAACATTGAGGAACCATCACATTTGGAACCGTTTCCGGAACCGTATTTTTCACACAGACAGAGCCGGTGGACTTCACGTCTGCTACTGTATAGACAGTAATTACAATACCAGTGGTTCTCAAACTTTTTAATTTCAAGGACACCCATAACTCTGAGAGTGTACAAATGGACCCCCTCAAGTAACCCAGAGGGTACCTGGACCTCCCTTTGAGAAACACTACAATAATGCGGCCTACAGTATGTATGCAATAGCCTACTGTATGTATGACTGAATGTATGTGTTTATCAAAATTACAATGAAGGCCAAAATTATATATACTGTATGTTCTTTTGAATATATAGGAATCGTTAAAGGGAACTGTTAACTCTTTGCCTGCCACTGAGAGATTTCTCGTCAGATTCTGCTAAGGCGCAGCCTGCCATTGACGAGTTTGACGAGATTTTGTGTTTTCAGTGCATTTTCCACCAGCTGGTGCTGTTCGCTAACCTATGAATGATGCTTTGCCTGTCAGAAAAGGATAGACCCGGAAATTACGTAAAAAAACAAAAAACAAAACAGCTTGTTTACTTCCTGTTTATTCGTTGTGGAAAATTAGCTTTTTCTCAGTTTCTGTTGCTTTTTGGCAAAAAATAGCCAAATTCAACTGGCCACAACTAAGCAACGGATTACCGCGACTGGAAATGTTTTCCCTCTCCCGATTCTACGAGACCCCCGTGCGTGTAATAAGGCGATCGCTGTGAGGACGGCGATCACGGAAAATATTCCATAATTTTTCAAAGGTTAGTAAAATCACAGGATTCGCTGGCAGTGGCTTGACATTTTTCTGAATAACTCTGGCAGTTAAAGAGTTAAGGAGCTGGAATCGTTAAAATCCTAAAGGATCCTAACCCTTATCCTGACCTGATCAGCTGCCGCACCGCCCTGCGATAGCAGAGCTCGGCACGGACAGCCCAGCACATCTTCTGAGGTGAGCTACCCTTCCTCTAGGATATATGCCAAGCGGTATGTACTATGTAGCCAATGCTATAAGTGGATCATCCAAGACACTCACCACCCCAGCCACAATCTGTTCACACTGCTACGCCAGGGTATACCGTAGTATCACATGACTTTGACTAAGGCAGTGGTTCCACAGACTAAGGGACAGTTTCCACAGCCATACCATCAGGCTGCTGAACAGGTGTTGAGTGTGTGTGTACACAGTATAATGACATATCCATAAATAGAGGAGGGCTGTGGACAGTTCAGTAACCTGCCTACAGTACCAGTGGTCAGGGACGGTGACCAGAGCCTTCCAACGTGAAATTCAAGTCACTTCCTTTCCTACGTTGATTTGTTGCACTATCCGATCAGCAATGATGATGTGCCTACTGTACGTAACAGGTGACGTTTGGAAATCAGGCTCAAATGGAAGACTGCCAAATTGAGAAGCAAAGTGAAAAGAACAATAAATAAATAAAGGCTCAGTGCCTCAGTCTGGATTCCAGGCTAGCTGAGTGTGTGGAAAGGGTTCTGCCACACTAATCCACAACTAGATGAAATGTAAACCTCAGTCTTTAGACTGCATGTGACATTTGTGTTGCGGATGGTTAGATGTTTTCATTAATGTCAGCTCTATACATAACGTGTAAAGTGACATGGAGCATGGATTATCATAATATTATATTGTCACCATTGAGCAAAAACCTTGTATGTCCAAAAGTGTTACTTTTCAGCAAATGGATTAAGTCGTCCCATTAAGTCCTCTACTGGACCACACACTGTCAAATCAAGGATTTGACTGTGTGCACTAGTGTGTTTTCATATTATTATGCACAGAGACCTTTACAGGGTCAACACTTCCTGTGCACACTCCTCTCCTCTCCTCTCCGTGAATTAACTGCAGTCAGCTAAGTGCCACACAAAAGAAATCATTCCAAGATTAAACAGACAGCACACAGTTGCCATGGAGATTTGCCGAGCTTTTCTCACTAGTATGTAGAACTCAGAGCTGAGTGACCATTGGCTGTAAGGTATGCTATGGGCTAATGCTAGGCTGTGTGTGTGTGTGTGTGTGTGTGTGTGTGTGTGTGTGTGTGTGTGTGTGTGTGTGTGTGTGTGTGTGTGTGTGTGTGTGTGTGTGTGTGTGTGTGTGTGTGTGTGTGTGTGTGTGTGTGTGTGTGTGTGTGTGTGTGTGTGTGTACACGCAGGATTAAAGAGCGTCCGTCTTGGAATCGGGAGGTTCCAAGTTCGATTCCTGGCTCCTCCTGGCTACGTGACGAAGTGCCCTTGAGCAAGACACTTAACCCCTAACTGCTCCCAATGAGCATGTTGGTGCCTTGCATGGATTCCTCCGCCATTGGTGTGTGAATATGTGCGTGTAAAAGGGGGAACGTAATGCTCATTGTAAAGCACTTTGGAGAAAGACGTTTTAGAAATGCACCCTTTACCATTTACTGTATCCTTTAGACTAGGAGCTGTGTCCACTGAAAGCATTTTCTAAGCTACCAGCACCATCCTGCCATGAGTTTCTATTTTTGACTGACCAGTCAAAATTGAGATAGCGGCAGTACTAGTGGAGAATAGATGTGAAATTGATTGAATTGAGCAACTGCATGACCTATTAGTCACCTACAATGTATAGATCATTTACAGACATGCTAGATGAGCATCGAGTGTCTGTACATCTCCTCCCTGCCTGTCAGATCCACGTCAGATCTAATGAGGCCTGAGGTTCCGATTCTACAAAATGTCTTCTAAATCCTAACAATTTTCTGAAAAACTTGTGTTACTATATCAGTGGTTCTCACACGTTTTCATGTCAAGGACCCCCAAAATTATATGCATTTGGCCATGGAGCCCCACCTGAAAACACCCCCCCAGAAGCAAAGATTTGAGTTGAAAATGTTTGCTTAAATTTTTTTTGCAATATTTGCACACATTTTTCAAAATAGCAGATCTGCTATTTTTGAACAGCCAAAGTATAAATTAATGGTCTAAATGGTACATTAACAGGTCTGCCTTCATGAACATACAACTCTACAATGAAAATAGCAAATACAATATAATTATATTAGGTAATAATACTGTTTTTGTTGAACTGAATATAGTGAAGTAAAGCATTTCCAGATACTGTATGCCTCTCCAAGCGGCAAACATTGAGAGGAGAAGACGTCTCGATGCCTCGGTGTAAAACACACCATGAGTAAGAAGAAGCACTCTGGACAGGATATCAAAAGCCCTCTGCCTGTCAAAAACGCTTTGTGTTCCCTAATAGAACGCCACAAGGAGATCATTTACGCCAGTCTCTCTTCTTTCTTCTCCGCTACCACGGTGCAGAATGGAGGTGCTGCCAAGGCCCAAGGACTCCCATACCTGTTCCCGTAGCTACCTGACAGTGGGTAATTACCCAGGCATGCGGCTGACACATGTGGTATGTGCCAGAAAGCCCCCCCACCCCACACACACACGCACGCACGCACGCACGCACGCACGCACGCACACACACACACACACACACACACACACACACACACACACACACACACACACACACACACACACACACACACACACACACACACACACACACACACGTACATAGACGGGCAATTAGCCTTGAAGGCCCATTGAGCGGTAATGAGGCTTCAGACACTAGCATGGTGAGAGAGTGAACCACAGAGAAGGAGGAGAAAAGAAAAGACAAGACAAGAAAAGAATAGAAAATAAATAAATAAAGGAAAGAAAAAGAAAAGAGAAAAAAGAATCAAAACAAAAAAAGAAGAAAAGAAAAGAAAAGAAAAGAAAAGAAAAGAAAAGAAAAGAAAAGAAAAGAAAAGAAAAGAAAAGAAAAGAAAAATCATAGTTCAATGTTGTAAAGCAGAGAGAGAGAGAGAGAGAGAGAGAGAGAGAGAGAGAGAGAGAGAGAGAGAGAGAGAGAGAGAGAGAGCAGTAGAACAGAGGAGAGGAGAGGAGATGCTGGAGGGAATGTTATTATAAAAAGTGAGTGGGTGTTGAAGTGACCTCCAGGTAACTGCAGTCCAAAGTCACTACTTTCCAATAAGTGCTTCGCTGCAGATCTGGGGGCAGCCTGCTTCCCTTGTAAAAGCTGATTTCTGATCACAGCGGGAGCCGTCGTGTTGACAAAGGACAAACAAAAGTAACGCCAAGGACAAAGTCCTAAACGTGAACGCTTTCGAAGAATTACACAAATTACGCAGCGGTGGAATCAATTTATTTTGGAACTCACAATGGCGTAAGGTTGGGTCTGACCTTCATTCCCAAATGTTTTATTTCATATTTTTTTATGTATGATGACTAACGCATATCGTTGCTGTCCGGCAGAAAACAGCTAACTCCATTTTTCCGCTTTTGCATTTTTTCCATAAAACAGTGCTATTGAACACCCTTTACTTCTGTGTGTTGATAAAAAAAAAATTCAACCAATGAAAAGTATCAAAATAAACAGGAACTGACAAAGCCAGCTAACTCCATTGGATCCTCAAACTTTCTGCTAAACCGGCTAAGTCCAAAAAACGGGGGTGGAGTTAGCTGGTTTTGCTGACTCCAGGCTCAACCCCCTTTTGACCTCCAACCTCATTGTGAGCTTGGAGGTCCATTTAGCTGTTCTTATCAATGATGAACAAAACCTCCAAACTCCACTTTTGGTTTTGTTTTTGTCATTTCCTAAAAAATGAACATTTTGGAGTTAGCTGGTTGCTGCTGGACAGCAGAGATATGTTTCTGGCTGTGGAGTTAAGGTCTTTCTCTCTTTTCTTATTATTTTCTGACGTGGAAGTGAAACAATAGACCACGACACAATACAGAGTCCCGCTAAGGGTTATCTGGTGATTGACAGAGTCTTTATTCTTGATCACAGTGGATGTTAATTGGCTCCACTTCTATTAATGGTGTCATTTGCATCTCCGATTAGTTTGCGATCGCTTTGTGATAAAGACGCCCTTCTGGTCGCCTGAAGCGTGATCTTCCTTTGAAGAGGGTACAACACTGAGCACGCACACACACACACACACACACACACACACACACACACACACTGCATGCAATGGCGTTGGCACACTCCTCCTGTTGCTCACTAACCAGCCAATTAAACCTGATTCATACTTCGACGCATGACGGAGTCGTGCGCTGAAAATAGCTCCTCTTCCTCTTCATTTGCTTACTTCTGCTTTTCTCCTCTTCCTCCACTCGCGCATCTCCCCTCTTCTCCATCCTCATTTCATTCTATATTTTGCCCACCCCTCCATCTCTTACACCCCATGCTCCTCCCTCTCTTCACCCTCCCCTCACCCGCACCTCCCCATCTTCACCTTTCCTCTCCCTCTCTCCTCCTCTTCGTCTACTGCACCCCCCACCCCCACCCACCTACCACTCCGTTACACGCATTTCCTCCTTCTCTCTCTCTCTCTCTCTCTCTCTCTCTCTCTCTCTCTCTCTCTCTCGCTCGCTCTCTCTCTTGATTAATTAAGCAGATCTGCTGAGTGGCTCTGCCGGCATGGCTCACCGTCTCCATATAATTTCACTATTAACAGGAGTCATGGAGAACAAATAGACTCGCTGTGGAGAGAGAACACAGAGGGAGCACTGAGCGAGAAAGAGAGAGGGAGAGAGAGAGAGAGAGAGAGAGAGAGAGAGAGATGTAAAAGGGAGAAGAGAGAGAGAGAGAGAGAGAGAGAGAGAGAGAGAGAGAGAGAGAGAGAGAGAGAGAGAGAGAGAGAGAGAGATGTGAAGGGAGAGAGATGAGAGGGGGAGAGAGAGAGAGAGAGAGAGAGAGAGAGAGAGAGAGAGAGAGAGAGAGAGATGTAAAAGGGAGAGAGAGGGAGAGAGATGGAGAGAGAGAAAGAGAGAGAGAGAGAGAGCCTCTACCAAGCCCTGCTAACTTGAACCCACCTTGTTTCCTTGTCTCCTTCTTACTACTGTTTCTTCCCTTCCATCTCTCCTTCTTGCGTCCTATTGTCCTCACCATGTCTCACTGTCCTCACCATGTCTCACTGTCCTCACCCTGTCTCACTGTCCTCACCATGTCTCACTGTCCTCACCCTGTCTCACTGTCCTCACCATGTCTCACTGTCCTCACCCTGTCTCACTGTCCTCACCCTGTCTCACTGTCCTCGCCCTGTCTCACTGTCCTCGCCATGTCTCACTGTCCTCACCCTGTCTCACTGTCCTCACCATGTCTCACTGTCCTCACCATGTCTCACTGTCCTCACCATGTCTCACTGTCCTCACCCTGTCTCACTGTCCTCACCATGTCTCACTGTCCTCACCATGTCTCACTGTCCTCACTATATTTCACTGACACTTCTCACGGTCCTCTCAGCATGTGTTTCACTAAGCCTAACCCCGTCACTGTCTTCCCCAGTGTCATCACTCGATGTACAGTTCCTTCTTCATATCAACCACACCCGCTATAGCCCAGAAGCTATATGGTATGCGTTTCATAACCACAGCACTGTAATGCCATGACAACATTTCCCCTGCAGGATCAATAAAGGTCTGTCTGTCTGTTTGTCTGTCTAATTGAATGGCATTATCTTCCCCTATTGCAGTTCAGTCCAGATTTCTTTACAACCCAGTGCTAAGGCTACAACAACGTAACCTACCGACAGGTATTTCACATTTGCAACCATTACATTCATCCACCTTTCACCTTCTCTGCATATTAGAGCTGATTCTCCCATACAGACCCAAAGTGAATGTGTACATGCAGAAAAAGGTTGCTGACATTGCGAGCAACCCAATTAAAATGAGTTCACGGGTCACAGCAATAGCCTTAATTGGTAAAAATCCAACACTGTTGTCAAGCAACATGTATTGTATATTTATAACTGTGGGTTATTTTTCTATATGCAGTACAAGTAGCCGTAACCTACAGGAGAGAATGTAAACATGGCCATCTGCATGTATGTCATACAGAACATATTATGGGGACGGTAATATGAATTCAGTCCATATATCACCCCAAGGCAGTGCATGTAGCTTTGTCTACTTTACACATGTATTCACAAAGGAGGTGTACTCTTGGTGTGACTCTATGTAAGCCTCCCCGGCTATCTGCCTCACTGGTAATAATGTGCAATATCCATGTGCCTGCACCAAAGTCTGCAGTATCGCCGAGAGTAAACTCCTGTTTTATTGTTGCGGCTTGGTGTTTTAATGCGATTCTGGGTCTGGTAAACACAGTGGCCAAACACAAGCACACAGAATATCCCCTGCTTTGCATTGTGTAAAATGGTAAATACGTCCCAACTGAAAGCATATAGCATTACCAGTGCAAGCGGGTTGGTTTAATAGCCATTATACTGTTATCTCTACCCGACCATACACCCAGTGGTCTTCAAGGGGATTACTATTCATTAGCGCTGTTACTACAGAAGCCCAGGACAGTCGCAAGCACCAGTCAATCTGTGGCATACAGCTCAGCACAATATGTAATTGCCAGAGAGGATTCTTGTTGTATGCCCTCCCCTTGCATCCCGTCCGACACAATTGGACATCAGTACCAGCTTGTGAGCATTAGCGATTCAGGATTAAGCTGTCTAATTGCTCTCGCTAGCTCGCTCTCACATTTCTACTCTCACCACACTATATGATACGTGTTCATTCACATGACATACAGAGACGTATAAGATCACTGTTCAGAATGTTGCACCGTTTCACCCCCGCACAGCTTATTACTGGTTGCCTGTGTGCGTTTCAGGTGGTCCAGTTCATTCTGTTGCACGGAGCTATCAGCTAAATGCCTGAAGTGCAGATGATGCTGACCCTTTCACTGTTCCGTTGCATTCTCGTTAGGGCTATCACAATTACAAAATTGAAGTTGACGATTAATTGTCATCCAGATAAGTTGTGTTTCTGTCCTTAAACTAGAGCATATGAATACAAATTACATTTCTGTTTGGCTTTTAGGCTTCGTAATCAAAAATTGCACAGGGCAGACATGACAAATAACTTACTTAAGAAATTACTGACATCATTCATTTTATACTTAAAAACATAATAAAAATGGCAGATCTACAAGCTTACAAAGCGTTAGCTTGTAGATGGGAGCCTGTCCTCAGTCTATAGCTGAATGAAGTGTGTAGGCAGCCCAAATAAGATTTATTTCGGGCCAAAACACATTCTAAAGATGTGTCTCAGTCTGGAAACACTGAAGCTTGATTTATACTTCATCATATACGTTCGTGTCACTCACTGAAAATAGCCGATCTACAAGCTGTGCAAGTGTGTTGCATCGCGACGTGCGCGACGAGCCAGCCAGTGGTTCTCAAAAGTGTGGTCTATGAGCTTGTAGATCTGCCAAAAAATTACATGAAAAAGTTTGAGAACCACCAACGCAAAAACAACATGAAAGATCATAATATTTGCAGTATATGAACAAAGCCTTGGAGACTGACTTGTGAGTCTAGTTACATTCTTGCAGTGGAGTAAAATTGAGCTGATATTATTTTCGTTGAATATTGATCATAACATGCAGGAGGACAGTACAGTAACTACAGAGAGAAGGGGGCTGTTTAAGCAGAACCTGTTTAACAGTCTGTGGGGGGAGAGGTGCCAAGACTGTGTTAGGACGATGAGAGAAAAATAACAACATAAAGCAACACGCTGAGCTGGTAAAAGCTTGAATAAGGCAAAAAAAATCAATATGAACACAATCATCCAGGGAGCATTCTTGAGACAAATTCCACACTATTAGATTTGTGTTCAAAGAAGGGAATGAAATTGGACAGCGGCAGAATGGAGCTGTGCAGAGTGAGCTACTTGTCAAGGTCTATACATTAAATAAGGCAAAGAGAACGAGAAAAAAAAGAAACAGAAACAATCAGATTTCCCTTCACGCAGAAGCAAGTGTGGGGACAACACTAGAAGATAAGATCTTTTTCTTTTAGATCGGTCCTTGGCAAGTTGTGTGTCAACGTCAACGCATGTCAACTGAACAAGGGGTTGTCAACAACGAATATTGTGACCAAAATAATCGTGATTTACGATATTATCGCGATAATCAGAACATGCTTAAAAAGCAGATCTATGGTACCGAATATGCGGCTCGGCAAAGGTGAATTGATCCCAGTGCATGATGGAGGACAATTTCACGATACATTTTAATCTCTGCGTTACGATTATTGTGAGCGATAATAATAACGATTATCGTCCCATCCCTACTTGCGTTCCCCAGAAGCTTTTATACAGTACCTGTTGCTACTCTACCGTTACCGTATGTATATACAGTGTCTGTTACTATATCTGCTGCAATTTGAACTACCTCATTCCATTGCCATTTCTTCTACTCATATTAGGAATATTTGACACATCTGACCTGTTTTCTTTCTCTCTATTCTATTCAATCTCTATTCTTTTTCCCTTTGAATGTGATGGGAGCTTTACTCATTGTACCCATAGTACTTGGAAGCTGCGACAATAAAGAAGTTGAGTTGGGGTGATCATTTATGCCTG
The DNA here is from genome assembly GCF_963454915.1 of Gymnoscopelus microlampas. NCBI lineage: Eukaryota > Metazoa > Chordata > Actinopteri > Myctophiformes > Myctophidae > Gymnoscopelus > Gymnoscopelus microlampas. The sequence goes on from NC_139949.1 coordinate 35,074,261, forward strand.
GTGTAGGTGTTTTAAGGTACACAGTAAAATCCTGACTTACATGTCCATTGTACACGCTCAGAGTTAAATTAAACAGTCAGGAATTTGCACGCAGAACAGAGTGAGACATCGGACTTGTGCAGCGTCCTGCTGCAGCACCATTTTGCATTTCGGTCCTAAGTGTTTTCCCATATTGTCGATTTCCACTCCACCAAACACACCTGCGCTTCCTGGCTTCACAGCCTCCCTGATCACTCACTGAGGGCTGACACACACACACACACACACACACACACACACACACACACACACACACACACACACACACACACACACACACACACACACACACACACACACACACACACACACACACACACACACACACACACACACACACACACACTCCCCCGCATGATTGTGTTTATCAAGAACACCAGATGTGCCACTCAGAACGACTACCCCCCCCCCACCTCCACCCACCCCCTCCTCCTCTCTGTGGATTATTTTCCGTAGCCCAACAGTTAACCTTGAGCGTTGTGTGATCAATAGCTTGTTTTATTAGTCCCGATCCACTCTTTCACATGCGTGTCAGACATAAAACACCTTGACAAACTCTCACGGGCCAGGCCTGTAGGTAGATAAATGCCACGCAACGGCCATTCGCGGGCCATCTGGCAACGTGAAGGGAGAGTAACTGAATAATGGCACGAATGGCTCCCACTAAAACCAGTCATTAGGACGCTAAACGACTGGTGGGGCTTAATGGACTCGAACGGGCTGAACGTGAGCCCTCAAAATGGCCGCCTGCCACTACTAACGGCGTGATTTATTGGTTTTATCAGCTATGGTCTCAGCCAGTCGCCATTTTGCATGTCAGATATAACTCATGCAGTGGCAGAAAGAGGAGAAATAAGAAAGGTGTATAAATACTGCTGTACATGTATGTGTGGGCGAAGGTTAGTCTGAGAATGGGAGACAAATGTAGTTACAGGTTGCTATGCCATCTGATGGCTACAGCAACCTGGTAAAAAAAAAAAAAAAAGAAGCCCATGCTGGCAGCCATGCGATTATGGGTCTTAATAAGGCAGGAAACGCAGGTGTTCTTTGCTGCCTCTAAGCCTAAAGCCCAGAGGCCATTAGAGCTTTCTCAGAAGCTATAGCCTAATCATGGCTGGCGGCGGGCGCACAGGTTAGCAGGTATGCCATGGTATTACCAGTTTAGCTATAGCTTATCCACTACTATCATGGTCCTGACGGCCACATGGAAAAGGGTGGACATGACAGACATGGCAGGGAGAAAGGAGGTGCTTAGGTATAGTGGAATAAAAGCTAATCTATTTTTGGCGCACAACCATTTTGACGCTTGATAACAAGGTTGCATTTTTGAAAAAAAGTGTCTAGAATTTTATGTTGTGGACACTGTTCCACTTTGTGGCATATGACTGGTCCCCCAATCAGAAAAAATGTGGAACCCCTTATGTAGCATATGATACAGTACGTACTGAATGTAACCCATGGCAAATAACTAATATTGTTGAAACCCTGGAGTGCAAATCAAAACAAACAGTGTTTACATTTTATGTCATGTTCTCCAAAGTAGGCCTACAGTACATGAGTGCAACAGTATATGAGGGGTTACATGTCGCCTTTCCGACATGTCGCCTTTCCGACGTTAACGAACCCTATACCTAACCCTAACCCTAACCCTAACCGCACGCGGAAGCCACTAGTCGGAGTAGTGAGATGTCGGAATGGAAGGCGTTTACCTATATGAGGTACAACTCTGCGTAAAAGATGCAAACATGGACCTTTATTTCAACAGAGAAGGTGCAAATGTGCATATTGTCCAAGTTGTCAGTGACAACATGGTACGACCACATACTGTATAGCGGAGAGAGTGCAAAGAGGGAGGAAGAGAGGATGAAGACTCACGGAATGCGGTGTAAAACTCGTGCACGGTGAGGTGTCCGTCGTTGTTGTAGTCATCGTATCGCAGCAGGTCCTGCATGGTGCACTCCAGAAGACTGTCCTCCAAGTGCTCCTTCATGGACATCTGGACACACACACACACACACACACACACACACACACACACGAATAGGAGTTATTTTTATTTTGTAACAAACCAAAGCCCACCCATTCTGTATAAATATGACGTTTTTAAAAGGAGAGGACGTTTTCGTAACAGTTTGTAGGAGTGACATTACTGTATCTTGTAGATCTGCTAAAGTATTTTTCTTTTTGTAACCATTTTCGTGAAAAAAGAAAAGAAAAAGGTCTTTCCCATGTTTGGGAACCCCTATATAGCATGTGGCTGTTCCTGAGAGACTGACTGTGCTGAGTCTCATATGACGTGTGACATTTTCCATTAATGCGATGTAATGCAATGCAATGCGAGTAGCCGACACCAATTTGGAATTCCTGGATCTCCGCCCTCCACTCCCTCCTATCCAGCATCAGCAACTAGATGGTTGAAATGACGTATTGCACTACTACTTCATAGTACTCAGTGCAGTACTCATTGTACCCATAGTACTTGGAGGCGAGTCTAGGATGTCAGTACAGAATGCAGCTGCGACACACCAAATTTGGAGAGTTCTGGGATCTCCATATGTACAGTAGGGTATATATATATATCTGTCCAGACAGACAGACAACTTCAACTTTATGGAGTAGATAGAATCCAATTATTATGTCATTTAAAATAAATCTATGTTATACTATATCTGTGCTAATTCATCAGTTTCAAACCTGAAAATACAGCCCTGTTCTTGGACATTCTACTTATACTGTACTTCTCCATTTTTTCTTTTCTGTTGTTTCTCTACATAGCTGCACTTTGGGTGTCATGATAGATAAAGGGACACGACAACCTTCATCTCTTATGTCTCTGTGACAAAATATTCTCTGTGATATCAGGCTGAAATGCATCTTGATGCCTTTCAGGGCATTTATGAATAAAGATGGACATCCCCAAAATGCAGATAGTCCTCTATGATGACATTTAAGAGTCTTTCCTTTTTTTCCACATCCTTTGATCTTTAAAGCATGATTGCGCTAAAGAGGATGAATCTCTTTCCTAATGATTTCCAGGCAACGTGTCAACATTAATAATTGTGTGACGGGATCAAAATCTTCAGTCAGACGTCTGAGATATTGCAGACACACCAGAGACGGGTGTTTTATTATGTATTGCATATCTGATCCCCAAAGTAAGCTACAGTTAGACATTTGACTCCAGTTAGAACATTCAGGTGACAATAGATCAAATACCATTCGTATTTGAGATGAGAAAATATGTAGTATGTACAGTACAACATTTTGATGCAGGAGGCATTTTGTATCACTTTTGTATTACATTTCACAGAGGCTGGGTATCGTTTCACTTGTTTCTGATGTAACATGACTTAATTCCTAGACCTTTCTTGCATCATTATCATCATTTAAATGCAGGGAGTGAGCCATCTCATTTCAAACTACTTTTATTTGTTTAAAGACCTTGGCAGCAAGTGACACCGCACAGGCAACAAGTGCAATTATTTCAACTATTTGGCAAAGTTTAGAATTTGCTCTGAGAAAAAGGTTTGGCTCAATACATGGCAAGAGGTCTTGTTAAGGTGACTTTTAACTCTTTGACTGCCAGAGTATTTACACATCTACCCCCCTTCCCTGCCAGAGAATAACATTGCAAAAATAGGTAAACTGTGAATTTTGTCTCCGTTTATTTTTTAACATTGAAGTGAATGGAGCAGAAAATCTTCGTATCGCGTTATCTCCTGCTTCCTTTGTGATAAAAAAAAAATGTTTTTTGAAAAAAAAAAAAAAAAAAAATAATAATAATAATTTTTAATTTTTTCAAAAATCTCGTCAATCTCGTCGACGGCTGGCTGAGCCATGCGGAGAAAAACGAGAAATCTCGTCAATGGCAGTCAAAGAGTTAAGCTTGCAGTTACCTTTCTCTTGTTATGTTATGTTTAGTATGATTTGTTTGTTTGATTGATTGAATATTTTTATTAGGCAGAAATGTAAAAACAGCACAAGTACAGTTAAATCACTTTGTCTAAAAGGTCCGTCCAAAAAAGTCCTTGCGGTCTTGTTTCCATTGAGGTCCTTGGTATTCAATTCATAAACATATAAAGTAGCACCAAACAATTCAATATCATCACAATAATTTTCATCTGCGATATACTGGGCACTCTGGGAGTGGGAGCTCATCAAATAGTCTATTTTCAGAATTGGTTATGTGTTTAATTTCCTTAGACTTGTTTCTGTGTTTTTTGTTATACTTGTCACAACATGATCCTTCTGGTTGAATGTTTTTTTCCTTCCCAGTAACTTGGCTCACGCTAGCATACTCAAGAACACTGAAGAATGATAGATTAATTACAGGCAGATAGGGTTAAAGTGCTTTACATCAGGTAGATAGGAACTGGGCAAGGCATAGTGAGTTAATTAGCATAGTGGTACTTGGTAAGTATTGTTTTCATACACATCTCTTGTTTAGAGTTTTACTGCTGTGCTCTGTCGTTTTGGTTAATTTCACAAACACTTGTAAACTATAACAGAATTTCAGGAAAAGGACCATACCTCAAACATGTTACTGTTTCTTCTATTCTCTACTCTTCTTTCCTCTTTATATAGGGCCCTGAGTGGATTCATCATGCTCACTAGCTACGGTGTGCTCCCTACGAAGCTTGCCCACAACAGAAAACGCAAATCGAAGACCTCAGCAATCAAGTCTCACACACATTTAATTTGTTCAGTTTCATTTTCTGTTTTGTTTTTCCTCAATAAATCACAGTTAAACACATCTTGATTGGTGGTGTGGTCTTTGCTAGTGAATGATAAGTAGGCAATTTAGTGAATAACTGCTCTAGCTCTCATATGTTTTCTTGGGCTTTGTTTGCAATTACTTTGCAGTGAGTGAATGTATGTGAGTGTTTTCCTGTTGGAGTGAGCGGAATGTTTGTACTTGTAAACGGCATCTGATAAACCGATACAGTACATAGATCAGAAACGTGAATCTCTACAGGGGCCTCCTGCGGGTCACGGCCATCTGGGCACTGTGTCAGGCACCCGGAACTGGTGGCAAGCGAACATACACTGTGGGAGCCAACCCAGCTAGGTGAGGAAAGAGGTGTGCCACACGTAGACACACTACGGCGCGACAGTAGTGTGACAGACAGTTGTTTGAGGATCCCAGCACTAGGTAGTCTCAGGCTAAAATTACAGCCAAAGCTTCTGACTGCATTAGTATTGCGAGGGGGCTGTGAGGGGGAGAGTGTACGGGTCCATTTGATTCCATTTGTATACTCAGAGTTCAATTATCACTCACCATTTTAAAGTGTAGATTGGGATCCCAGATATATATATCTAAAAAAATACATCAAATGTGGGTCCATGGTCTAATGAATATCAAAGTGGGGGTCCTTGAAATTAAAAAGAGAGAATCACTATAGACAGCACTGTGAAAATCTTGGGCTCTGAGGCCCAGAGGGCAGAAACCTATCTACTGTTTCCTTAGCGTGAGGCAGCTTGATGTATAAGCCCCCTGGCAGGGACTTACCCCAATCTAACCCTTGATGCTGAGTGCGAAGCAGGGAGACATTGGGTCCCATTTTGCCAGTCTTTGGTATGACGCAGACGGAGATCAAACCCGACCTCTCAGTCTCAGGACGGACACTCTAATCACAAGGCCACTGAGCTGGTCTCTTACAGGGGTCCCTTGCATAACTTTTGAAATATGAGTCGGGCAGGCTAAAGTTTTTCAATTAGTGGGGTCCTTGACAGGGAAATGTTTGAGAACTACTGGAATAAAGAACAGGTGGGAGGCTCGGTTGAAACTGACGGTGAAGAGCAGTTACACAGAGCAGGAGGAAGGTGATCGGGATGAGAAGCACACACTCCAGCTGGGGATCAAGTTACACGGTTGAAAGAATTGGAATTAAAAATTCAGTTGGAGAAAAGGGAAAGGTAAGAAAACAAGTAAGACCGTTTGAGTTTGAATGTGAGAGGTTGAGGTGGGCACATGAGAGGAAACTCAGATAGTCAGATCTATGGCTATACACAGGCCGAGTTTGTAGTCGATCAGTTCGCAAAATACCCTCTAGGGACACATGGACGGACGGGCGGACACATTTATAAAAGGATAGCCGCTGTAGGAATGCTAATGGCTGGTGGAATATTGGTCATTATTGTTGTAGTGTTTGTGATCTGTACACTAAAGCTTACAGGACTAGTCAAGGCTTTATCGATTCAAGTTTCAACAAAAAAAGTCTTATTCAGAAGATTTTCTTTTACATTCCTCAATAACCCTTGCCCAAAGCACTGTCTATGATACAGTTAAAGCCGCTTTCTTGCACGCCTATGAATTGGTGCCGTATATGCTTAGAAGCAGCAATTCTGAAGCTACAGTATGAGACGGTAGAAAGAGAGGGCCGTCTTATGTGGATTTTGCCAGAGAGGATGTGGATTCTATTCAAAAGGTGTACTTCTCAGAAAGCTGAGACTGCAGAGCGGTGGCGACAGTTGATTCTGTTGAGAGGAGTTTAAAAAACTGTGCACCAGAGGTTGTTTCCATCTATTTGAGTGAACAGAGGGTAACCAAAGTGGAAGAGGCTTCTGTGGTTGCTGAAGATTATTATGTGCTGCCTCATACAGTTGCTTTCAATGACGAGACCAAAACTCTACTCCCAGTCGCTCTTCTCTAAATCTTACAATTTACAAGTTCTGTCCCTTCAGCTTCATCTAGTCTAACTTCTAGCTCAGCGATTCCCAAACTATTGGCCAGGGCCCACTGGCTGTGAGGATATTACAAGTGGGCCCCCAATCAATTGGCAAAACACTAAGATTTTGATGATGATATAACTTTAATATAAAAAGGTTTAGATAAATATATATAAATAAATTCATTATCATTATATCGTGTCAAAGGTCAAGTCTCACCTACTGTAGACACAGGATCTGACACAAATTTGGGGTTTTGGGCTTAAAGTCCCTCGCTCACTCTGCAGGAGCAACCCTGTTGTTTTGTTTAATACAATTTCTGGTATGGTTTTTGCCAGTTTATTTTAGTTACAAAGCATACTTATTTACACCCACATCGACGGTGGGTGCTGGTCCAATAAAACTAATATGAAAGGACGGCAGAGCCCGCACACCGTTTTCAAGGCAAGGGATTTACTTCATTATTGCGACAACGTTTCGATCTCACAGGATCTTCATCAGGTCAGACCTGATGAAGACCTGCATGCCTGCTCGCCCGCCGGCCGGCTGGCACTCCCTTGAGGCAATTTTAATATAGGATGCACCTTAAATGTAATGTTATTATTACCGTTATATATTATGTTGTGTGACACTGTCATGCGCCAAAAATAGTATATGATACTTTTACTTATGTAAAACATCTGAGTACTTTTTCCACCACAAGTAAGTAAGTAAGTAAGTAAGTAAAAAGCCTTGGGAACCAGCGGTTCCCGAGCCATGTGGCACAAAACGTTGTATACTTTCTAATTAATGAGCAGTTTGGAAGCAGCGAGTATCAGTGTGTGGATAATCCATTCCTCTCTGGCATCATGATCATGGCATGGGTTCGTCTAATTAACACCCAGTTCTGATGCCCATTTCTTGATACCAGATGATGCCCTCCATAATCCAATTCCCACACCGTGTGGCCCTGGCCGCGGTGGCACACGGCATACGTGGCACACAGCACGCTGTACTCCCTCATATCAGTTTGTGGAGACAAAATGTGCCAGATGGGTGTTTGTTTGTGTGTTTTAGGACAATGGGTAACACTTTCTATGAAGCCCATGTCTATAATGCATTATAAACATGATTATAATGCATTATATAATCTGATTAGACACTGTACAATTATAGTTATAAGAACTCATGACTACTCATATTGCTTCATAACAATAACCTCAACAATAAAGCATTTTATAATGAAGTATTATAATACTTGACCTTATACGTTTTATGTATATTTTATATATACTTTTTTCCACTTTGCTTTGTGAGCTTGTACATTGGCTATTTTTGCCAATTTACGAATTTGCCAGGAATGTGTCAGAAGTTGTCACCAAGTGTTTAAAATAAGTTCCCGATTGGAACCTTCAAAGAACACTGTGGCTTGTACTGTGATATGCATGGCAGTTGTTCTCAAACATTTTCATGTTGAGGACCCCAAATTGATATATTTAGCATTGGAACCCCATTTGAAAATATTTTAGCCCACGCTACCTAAAAGCTCAAAACACGTCACATCACGACAAGTTGTGAGCGTGTACATCGGCTATTTTCGAATACGTGTCAAGTCTGACATCACTGAGCTAGAGGGCGATATCCCCCTGGGTCACGTGTTATTTTTTCTCATGAAAATCCCAAGGGGGAATCTTAGATCGCATCATGTAAGAACTGTGTTCCAGAAATAAACAAATCAGCCGGGCTATTTTATTCATATGGATATGAAGCATCAACTGAAAAAGTACTAATTCATCCAAAGGGTTAGATTATATATATTATGTCTCCAAACATAGACGTTACGAAAATAAATAAGTAACTCAATATCATAAACGACACAGAGTCACATACCTGACAAAATCTCCGGGGTGATTTGTGTATTTTTGGAACACTGTTCTTATATGACACAATCTAAGATTTCTCTATGGGATTATCAAGAGAAAAAAATAACGCTGTGACCCAGGGGTAGTGGGAGTGAACCCCCTGGAACCCCCTCAAGGACCCCTGGCGGGTCCCCGGACGGACCCCACTTCGAGAACCACTTGATCTACGGATCCACGATGGAAGCCCACCTGTGCCAGCTCGTCTGCGCCCAGCCGCCCGTCACCGTCACCGTCCAGGTACTTGAACATGGTGTCCACTAGCGCCCTCTTCTGTTCCATGTCCCTCTGGCGGCTGTGCTGATCTCCAGTGTGCAGAACCGTGGGCTGCATGTCCAGCAGCGTGCTCTTCAGCCTGTTGTACTCTGACATGGTGCATGCGTCACCTGGGAACAGACAACACACACACACACACACATTTGAATGCTTCATTTGAATCCACCAATAACGGTGTAAAGTAACTAAGTACATTTACTCAAGTACTGTACTTAAGTACAATTTTGAGGTATTTTTAGCGGCGCTAGCCGCTCTATACCTGACTTTGTCCGTGTGTGTACGTCAACGTTCTGATTGTCAACGTTCTGATTGGTCAGGTGCGTACGTCATCAAAGTGCGTACGTCAACAAAGTGATTGGTCAAGCTTCACGTGACACGTGACTATAAACACATTATAAACACATATCGATGACAAAATGTATCAAAGGCGCCGCTACCTTCACACAGGGTGTGATTTTTTACTTCACTGGAGTATTTCCAATTTTCAGTACTTTTACTTCTACTCCACTACACCTCAGAGGCAAATGTTGTACTTTTACTCCACTACAATTATTTGAAAAAGTTACTTTGCACATATAAATCATTACATTATAAAACATACAATAACCACTTCAGCCCTGTTGTATACCTATGCTATTTTCAAAAACATTTGTACATTTTGATACCAATACTTTTGTACTTTTGCTCAAGTAAATTCAGAAGCCCGTACTCTTATTTGTAAGAGAGTACATCTACATTGCAGTATCGATACTTTTACTTAAGTAAAACATTTTAGTACTTTTTCCACCTCTGCCAATAACTATTCTCAGAGAGATCTTACATAACTTGAAGAAACCTTAGGTTGATTTAGTAGTTTATTATCCTGCAGGGTAAAAACATGGCGCACATGTTGTGAATAACTTAACTCCTCGTTATCTCTGTAGCTGCACCCTAGGTCTTTGAATTAAATCCTTGTTTCCCTCATTTGCAGGGGTTATCGCCATGCTGGCTTGTGGTGCACATTTTTGTCAAAATACTTTTAGCCATGGACATACAAATGAGCGGACATTAATATTACCTGAAACACATTAGGGCTATAATAGCCTTGAATTACCTTTACAGGTCTGTAACTCTGTGAGTGCATTTTGTGCACTCTCACAGTAATGGGGGTCCTTGAAAATAAAGTTAGAGAACCACTGTCCTAGAGGACTACTAATGGACCATAAATCAGTGTCATACATATTCTGATCAAAATGATCAAAAACTAAAAAACTAAAATTTACCGCGGACAATGCCAAGTCTTGCCACGTACACATTTGTCCGTGTAAGGACACATTAATGAGCTTGTAGATCTTAAAGCAAACATTTGTAAAATATTTTGTTCCAGGGACCTCCAGAAGCAAAGAAGAGAGTTACAAATGTTCACTTTAAAACATGTATATTCAAAGATTTGCACAAATGTTCAAGATTTTTGTAGATCTGTTATTTTGGAATAGCCAATGTATAAAATAATGATTATAGCTAAAATCTAAGATGACACAGATGCGTTCCCAGATTGAATGGGTTAATGACATACAAGGAGCATCCTCACACAACCTTACAGCAGAATCTTGTGTAATTAACTACCTTGCAATTTGAAAATCGCAAATCTATAAGTTCATAACACTTCGCAATGTGATGCGTTGTGAACTTGTAGATTTGCTATTTTGTGAGCTTGTAGATCTGCTATAGTGAATATGGTTAAAACATTTGTAGTGACATGAGAACCTACAGTACATTACATGAGTTGGTAGAACCTTTCTGACAGCTCAGCTATGGGGTCAACAACAGGGTAATGTCCAGCAGAATACATGCCCTTATATGCAACTCAGGTATGCCAGGTAACACCTGTGCAACACAGATGGTGATATGAATCAAGGTGACTAACACATTGTGGTTGATGCTCGTCCGCGTGCCATCAAGCCAGGTTGCACTTGTCTGGTAACACCTGTAATCTGACCGTAAAGTGAAGGCTTTTCTCGCCAGCAGCATGTGATACATGGAATGTGACACAGAACTACCAGCAAACTCTCCGCTGGATTGAAACCGTGTACAGTGTCAAGCCTTCCAATGGTCTTCCTCCGCAAAGGCTAAATAGTCTCAAGTTACATCAGATGTATCACAGATCACCGCCTACACATAATTACACAATAAACAATTATGCTCTGTAACCTGTGGACTGAAGCTCTGTTGCTCCAGAGAGAGAGTGAGTGAGTGAGAGAGAGAGAGAGAGAGAGAGAGAGAGAGAGAGAGAGAGAGAGAGAGAGAGAGAGAGAGAGAGAGAGAGAGAGAGAGAGAGAGAGAGAGAGAGAGAGAGAGAGAGAGAGAGACAGACAGACACCTGTTTCACAGAACTATAAGCTACACCAGTGAAATGTTTTACTTTGTGTGTGTGTGTGTGTGTGTGTTTACATAATTTGTCTGACGGTATTTCAGCACACGGGGGTGGTCCAATTAATTATGAGTAATCCTCAAACCCCCGTGAAAACAACAAGGTAAACATTCTCACTTAGACCCTCTGAAGCCCCTTGTCCTATTCTGCCCGGCTATGGGATTACGGCTAGTGTGCAATCCCTTAATTTGAGGCCTCTTATTGCCGGTCCCTCCGCACATACTCATCAGGGTGTGTGTGTGTGTGTTTGTGTGTGTTGGGGGGGGGGGGGGGGGAGATAATCAAGGGCAGTGTCGAGTGTTTATTCTCTCACACTTACAACGGGCAATTATGCAAATCATATTGCCCACATGCTGTGAGGGAACTTCATATGAATGGAGAGCTGGCAAACCGCAGGAAGGCGGCGCACGAGAGAGCGAGAGGAAAAGGCAACCGAGAAAAAGAAAAAAGAGATGGAGTGTGAGATCACCTCACTTCCCCTCCTTCCCTGCATGTCTCCTTCTCCGTAATTTATATCCCGTCACGACGCCGTCGTGAGCCGGAAAAGGACGATCTTCAAGCTCATGCCGTGTCGTGGACGTGATGTGTCACGAGCTTGGAGATCGCCCATTTCCGGCAGATTCTCGCACATACACAACCCCCCCCCCCCCCCCCCCCCACCGTCGTCTCCCAGGCGACCCCCTGCGGAATTCCACCTGGCAGTGAGAAAGGTACAGGGGGCTGACAGGAGGTGGCGGCAGGGGGGGGGGGGGGGGGGGGGCAGCGAGACCAATGTGCACACGTTCGCGGTAGGGTGACGAGTGAACAAAATATGAAAAGCGCCGCGACATGAATAAGTCATTAGGAAGACGTCCCTCCGATCACAGCGGAGCGCCAGCACGCCCCACCCCCCAACCCCAACCCCAACCCTCTGGTGTGAGGAGTGGGGCGTAGATCTCCTTGCCTAATCTCCTCTGACACTCCAGCATCTATCAAAGCTAATGAACGGCGGGGAAAAAAAGGAAAAGGGAAGGGGGGGGGGGGGGTGGGTGAACTTCTTGGATAGGGGCGTAAAAGTGCAGCAACCCACCCGCAAGTCCTCCCCATGTGGTCCTGAACTCAGAGAGGCAGGGAGCGAGATCTAAATCTTCGTTGCTGCAGGGACCTCGACAAGGATTGAGCTTGACTATAGACATAATTACTTTTTGTTTCATTTGTAGTGTATGTTACAATGTTTTTTGGGGGAGAGGCTTGCACGCTATTGCATATCAACATGGATGCACACACGTAAACACACGTACAACTAATAGCTAAAATAGCCGATTTGCATGCTCACAAGCGAGAGTGTGAGCTTGCAGATCGGCTATTTTCGGCCAAGAGATATATGGTGAAGACGGAAAAAAGTAGGGACCCCTTTTTAAGACCCCTGGGGGACACCAGTCAACAAAATATGTATGGTTTAAGAGATTAATACTGCTATACTATCCATAAGCTGAGCCAGGGATCAGAGGCGTTAGTATTTTCATGTTTTGGGGTTGGGTAATGGTATGCATCAAAAGACCGTTGACAGGGTTTGCTTGGCAGCAGAGGTCAACGGTTGTTGTTGTCATGACAAGCAACTGAAAGGTTACAACTTATTCACAACTCCAGCTGCTAGACTGCCAACAAAAAAACAGAAAAGAGAGAACACATCGCTTCAGTCTTAGCTAAACTACACGAGCTGTGTCTTCCACGGTCCAATTTAAAGTCTCTCTACTATAAAGCTCTCAACGGGTTCGGGCTGACCTACATCACAGACTCCCTGTTGTATTATGTTCCTTCACGAGCCCTTAGATCCTCTACTACAGGCTTACTAGATATGCAGACCCCTAAAAACACTGGACATGCAGCTTTCTTCAATTATGCTCCAAAATGATGGAACACCTCACCTGAAGAGATATGTTGTTGTAAAAGCTTTAAATGACACTTAAAACATATCTTTTGAACCTAGACTTTCTATAGCACCATTTCTGCACAAACGTGTAGCGATCCACAAGGTGCATACTGTACTGTACTGTACTGCGTTGGTTCTCAAAGTGGGGTCCGGGGACCCCCAGGGGTCCTTGGGGGAGTTCCAGAGGGTCCCCAGCTAAATGATGGATAGTTATAGAAACTAAATGCACCCTGGACCGTTAGGGTCCATTTGGTTCCATTCGTACAGTCTCAGAGTTAAATTAACATTTATTTTACAATATAAATTGGGGTCCCAGAGATAGAACTGCCATTAAATGGGGGTCCGTAGCCTAATGCATGTCAAACTGGGGGTCCTTGAAATTAAAATGGTTGAGAGTCACTGCTAGAGCCATACAAAATCTTCTCATATGGGGGCTTGGCATATCTTTTCAAATGGGGGTCCGCGGGCTAATAAGTGTGAATTTGGGGGTCCTTAACATGAAAAAGTTTGAGAACCACTGCTGTGCTGTACTGTACTGTACTGTACTGTACTGTACTGTACTGTACTGTACTGTACTGTACTGTACTGTACTGTTTATGCTTATGTACTCAGTCATACCCTTGCACACACTGTACCTACAGACACGTGAGCACAGTTGTTCCCACTCACGCACGCATGCACACACAGCGTAATAGACGCTTTTCTATTTGCTGACAGCTATCATGTGAAGGTCTCGCCTAAATCCCCTTTCAATGTTATTCCTGTGAGGAGAACGAAGCGTGAGATGACTCAGACACGAGGGATCATCACCTATGCTGTCACTGTTGTCCTCTGTTCTTTAAGGACGTCAACATTAACACAGAACATGAGGGATCCTCACCTATACTGTCACTGTTGTCCCCCGTTCTTTTTTAAGGATGACAACATTAACACAGAACATGAGGGATCGTCACCTACTGTCACTGTTGTCCCCTGTTTAAGGACATCAACGTTAACACAGACATGAGGGATCATCACCTACTGTCACTGCTGTTCCCTTCTCTTTAAAGATGACAACATTAACACATGTATTCATATTGATTAACACCTCGTTATGTTTGGGGAGAGCTCCAGCTCACTCTGTCCCCCTGTACAAATCTGTATATAGAAAAAATAGGAGGAATACAAATAAATGAATAAAGTGATAACCAGCGTTTGCAAAAAAGTGACACCAATACTGTACAGTACCGCAACAAAACGTTCAAAACGTTGACAACATAATACTTTGTAAAGGCGTGTAACTCTTGTAGCTTTCCCAAGTTTTGCATGCCACCATCTCCCACCTCAACAGCAACATAGAAGGGGCTATGCTATGCATGTTGATTACAGTTCAGCCTTAAAAACTACAGGGCCCCGCCAGGCTAGCTGTCAAACTAGCCGACATGGGATTGAACCCTGCTGGTCAGGTTGGGCAGTCACACCTCAACCACCTTCACCCTAAGTCCCGAAGCCCCACAGGGTTACATGCTGAGTCCTCTGTTGTATTAACTGTGCACCCACAACTGTGTGGTCAGAAACAGCTCCAATACCATTGCTCAATTGCTGGAGACACAGAGGTGGTGGGCCCGATCTCAAACGGAAAACAGCCTCTTCTTGAACATCTGTAGACAATGATAGAGGTCCTACACCGCCCTCATGATCAACAGGACAGCAGTGGAGAGGTTGAGGAGCTTCAAGTTCCTTCATGTGCACATCACAGAGGACTTGAAAGGGAAAATGCACAAAGAGACTGTAGCAAAGAAGGCTAGACAACGCCTGTACCACCTCAGGCAGCTGAGAGAATTCAAGGTCTTAGAGGAGGTCCTACAAAAGAGTAAATAAACGTGCACATCCAGGCGTAAAGTGCCAGGTGCTGGACAGAAGCAAGTACTAAGAAGGAATAGAGTCTGCACACTGGATCAAGCTCCAAAAAAGTGTTTTTTTTGGGGGGCTAACAGGAGGTCCTGAAATCCTTTTACTCTGCAACCACCAGAGCATGCTGATAGGGGCCATCAATAGTTCAGAACCTGGGAGCCCTGCGGAAGGTGGTGCAGTTAGCTGAGCGCACCACAGGGATCTCTCTCCCGTCCCTGAAGGATGAATATGGCGGCAGGTGTTTGAGTAGAGCGATAAGGATTATGAAGGACAAACATCATACTCTACACTCGTCTACATAGACACAGTGAGCAATTGTGTCTGCTGTACCGTATGTTCTATGATTTAGTCTCTGCCTCTGTGTCTGTCTGTCTCTCTCTCTCTCTATAATCGTTTTGCTGAATGCAGCAGCAGTAGAGGAATATCGTCTGTATTACAACGCATCCACCCCTGACTCTAACCCTGTTTTATTGTCCTAGAGGGACCAGAGCCTCTCTTTATTGCCGGCTTGAAATGTTAGCTGCTTAAGTGAGTGATCCGAGGCTGCACCGCGCCTGTGGATGCTCCGTTGTCCCGGAGATATCGGCCCTGTGGCGCTCTGCCGCCGCTCACAGCCGCTCTCAATGCTCAGTCTTTATAAATGTCAGCGAGGAGGAAACAAACAGAAAAGAAAGAAGGATGAGAGAAGAAAGTTCCCCGTCGGTTGTGTGGAGTGTGCAAGAGAGTACATAAAGTCATTTCAAGGAGCCGTAGATCAGACTTATACGTATAATGGGTGAAAAGTAGCAATAGCAAAGAGCAAACTGCAGTTTGTACAGGCTGGGTGACATATTCTGACAAATTTGCCCAAAAATAGGGATGCCAGGGTTAATGTGTTAAACCTATTTTTTTTGTCAAATTGTTAAATTGTGATATTATCAAATGTGTGTGTATGTGTCAAATTCACTCACTGACAACTAAAATAATGGATAAAACACATCCCCACCAGTGATCAAAATGAATGAGCAGTGAGTTGGATATCAAAAGCAGAAGCATGATTTTTACCCCATCCACCAGCAAATCGAACCCTGTGTACACGCATACAAAGGGTCTTTCTGAAAACAGTGGGCACACAAATGGAAGCCTACGGCAATTTTAAGATTAGAATAAATAAAAAACGCCAACTTTGCGTAAAGACAGCTCGACTTCAACTAAATAGGGAAAGGGATGTGAATTCAAAAGTGTCAATCTGCATCGATTCTTCAGCTGGTGAGCTACAATGTCCTCAAGGATGTTCCTTGAGAATGTTGCTGAATTTTAGCCTGAAAGAATTTGAAGATCTCAAAATTATTCAAAACTGTCAGCTCCACAAGGGTTAGTTCCATATCCATATGTTCCCCACTTGGTACCACAATACAGAGCCACCATTCTTATGCTGATGATACAGTTGGACATCTCACTACCCCAGGCCTGTGAAAAACAATCAATGATCAATGATTGGATGTCTCAAAGACTTTCTACAGCCAAACAAAGACAAGAGTAGTAAGTGTTAAGCCTTAATGCAGGGGTTAAGGGACAGAGGCAATAAATCCATTCCTATGGCTTCTCTGAAACCCAGTGAGTCGGTAAAATATCTGGGTATTATTAAGGATTGTGATATTAATTTCCAAGATCCTATCACTAACATTACTAGGCCATGTTCTCTTTTTCTTTTGTAAATAATAAAGAAATATCATCAGATGCTTTTAAAACTGTTATTGTGAGACCATTACTGAAATCAAATTTAGATAGTGAGGCAACTGATTATAGACCAATATCCTATCTCCCTTTTATTAGCAAAATACTCCAAAAGGTGGTTAATCAAATTAACTCCTTCCTGAAAACAAGATTCTGGAAAATATTAAAAGGTTTTAGGTCTAATCTCACCAAAGAGACTTCTCTCAGTAAGTGGTCATTGATTTGATGCTAATGTTGTGGTTCTTGTTCTCTTGGATTTAAGTGCAGCGTTGTAGACCAGTGGTTCTCAACATGTGGGTCGAGACCCCCACATGATTTTTTTGGGGTCCCCAGATGACAGTGAAGTGACAATTTTCAGGCGCGCGGTCTGAAAAGGTTGAAAACCACTGCTGTAGACCACAAAATCCTTATCAATTCTTGATTCAAAACTAGGTTTTGAAGATCTAGTTTGAAGAGACAACCCCAGCATTTTAAACCTAATTCTACACTCTGCTGTTATGTTACTGAAAAACAGGAGAGAGAGCATATCACTCCAGTCTTAAGACTTGTGCAGTCTTGTGACTTGTACAGGCACAAGCAGTGAAATGCTTGTGTGGAACGTTCCACGAGAATGAATATACAACAAGATAATAATAAAGAAACATAACACTGGATAACCTTAACATTTGAATCAATGAGAGGAAAGAAAACAAGGTGAAAAAAAGTGTTGTATGTATATATATATATACATACAACACTTTTTTTCACCTTGTTTTCTATTATTTATTAATTAGGCCCCTATAACTGCAGAATTATTAACTCAAGAAATCTGAGATCTGCCATAATTGCAGAGGCTCAAGGCCTCCTTATTTAATAAGGTGTGTGTGTGTGTGTGTGTGTGTGTGTGTGTGTGTGTGTGTGTGTGTGTGTGTGTGTGTGTGTGTGTGTGTGTGTGTGTGTGTGTGTGTGTGTGTGCGCGTGTGTGTGTGCATGCGTCTATCTGTAAAGGGATATTAATTTTCTGTGTCATTTGCTGTAAACTGAAGTGGGCTGAGCACAACTGCCAGTTGCAGAATAATGGTTGGCCCTGCATTTATTAATTAGGCCCCTATAACTGCAGAATTATTAACTCAGGAAATCAGGGAAGCATCTTTAAGCAGCACTTAAACACCAATCTATTCAATTTAGCTTTTAATTAGCATTTTATAAGACAAATGAGTAGCTTTTAATTAGTATTTTATCTATGCTGCTTTCTCTGTTGATTTTGTTGTATTGATCAATTATGCTTTTGTTTGAGTTTTTAATTAGCTGTTCCTTTCTATTTCTGTTCACCGTGCTGTAGTGCACTTTGTGGATTTAGTTGTATTCATATTTGTTGTTTTCATTGTTAATGTGTGCAGTTCAGTTAACTTTTAATCTGTTCCTATTTGTTTATTTCGCGCAGTATCGTACACACTTTGAGTTGTATTCTTATCTATGAAAAGTGCTACATAAACATACAGTAGGTTGTTATTATTGTCTCCATCTGACTCTGAAAAACTGGCCCATGTATTATTGTCTCCAACAGGTTGGATTACTGTTATACCCTTTTTGCTGTCCATCTCAAAAGTGCTCACTGGGACAAGAAAAGCTGTCAGCTAACTACATTGGCTACCAGTGCGGTACAGAACTGTACTACTTACTATATTACAAGGTAAAGCCTTGTGATGGTCTGCTGCTAAGTACATCTCTGAACTGCTCACACACCTATAAAACAATCAGAACTTTCAGGTGATGGTCACTGTACCGAGAGTAACATCTAAACATAGTGAAGGTGCATTAGTGTAGAGGGCCGCTACACAACCTCACATCTAGAGTTCGGGCCGCTGACTGATATGCCCATACATGGAGATCTCTGTATCGGCCAGTCCTTGTCCCATACTGTATATGGATATCTCTATATATGTCAGTCCTTGTCCCTTTTATGTCCATATATGGAGATCCCTGATGTGATCAGTATATGCCCATATATGGGCATGCTGATATGCCCATGAATGAAGATCTCTGTATCTGTCAGTCCTTGTCCCTTTTATGCCCATATGTGAGGTACCACTACCCTGATGTCATCAGTATATGCCCATATATAGGCATGCCCCCTTTTGTGCCCATATAGCATATAGCTGACTGATTTGTTTGCTGATGCCATGACGACACATTGAGGTTAGACAACACATTCCATATTTGGGTGTAGCTGCATTGGGAACTACTTAAATGTTTATGGCTGAGTCATGGTGACATGAGCGTGACGTCAGGGGTCCGTCCACCTGCTGGCCGGCCCACCAGCACATTTTAATATACTGTAGGATAGGCCTACGCTCTGTAACAGACTGCCAGATGACCTGAGATCTGCCACAATTGTTAGAGGCTCAAGGCCTCCTTATTTAATAAGGTGTGTGTGTGTGTGTGTGTGTGTGTGTGTGTGTGTGTGTGTGTGTGTGTGTGTGTGTGTGTGTGTGTGTGTGTGTGTGTGTGTGTGCGCGTGCGTGCGTGCGTGCGTACGTGCGTGCGTGCGTGCGTGCGTGCGTGCGTGCGTGCGTGCGTGCGTGCGTGCGTGTATCTGTAAAGGGATATTAATTTTCTGTGTCATTTGCTGTAAACTGAAGTGGGCTGAGCACAACTGCCAGTTGCAGAATAATGGTTGGTGATTTTCTATTCCGCCAAGTCTAATCACAGCAGAGGCACTGTGTTATGATTTTATTATGAATGAAACTGAGGAACCCTGGGGATATTCAGCACAAGTGCCACATCAGTATTAGACTGTGCAGCACAGCCATCACCGTACAGTAAATGTTCCTTTGTCATGACAGCACGTCATCTTGCACACCTATACTTGCGTACTGGAATAATTGACAATATTTCAATGTTTTGGCTATTCACTGGCTGATGGCAGTCTATTTGCGAGGACATTTACAGTAAATATTAAACGTCCAAATGAAGGTATTATGTAGTTACAAGCGCTTATTAATACTTTCCATTGGTCAAATATTTATAAAGCCCACAGACAGACTTAACCACTTTCAACCTGGTGTCCTGTCCTATCATTTCTGATCTGCTATTTTTGCTACTTTTGCATATAAAAAAGTATAACATAAATGTATGTTCAGTTACACACACAAAATAAACTAAAGAAAACTAAAAACAAAACATAAAAAGATTAAATATAGAGATACAAGTCTTCTCCCCGACAATGACAAATGCAATATCACTGAAGAGAGTATTCTTTCGTGTCATAATGGGTTCCTGCATGGTGGTATGGCTATAGGGAAGCTCAGATAACTTAACAACCATACAATGACAACTGCACTCTACTGTGCCTTCAGATTAAGAATTAGATAGATATTTTTTCCCCTGTGGGGAAATTCAGGTATGATAGCACCTTACCATCTAGGTATGAGTAGAAAGATGCAAAAACTGTAAAAATATGTTAAAGAATAGGAGAAGGTGCCAACTTTTGTTATAAATAGCTGCTTGGTTATGACAGAAATTTGCATACCATTTTCTGTTATGTTTTATGACTACCGACTGTATCATCAGAGGCAATCTGCCAAACAGCGATGAAGGCATATTTTAAAACAATAAAGAAAAACTGAGTTTTTCCCATTTAAAAGCTGCCAAAAATCCCACTGCTCAATATAAAGGTTGTTTTGAGGTAACAACTTGTGTGGTAATCAAAATGTAAAAAGTACAGAATAAACTACTATGGTTTACCATAGCCTGCTGCAGCACATCACAGAAGCTTCAGTTTTGTTAGTGCATTTTATTTTGTTTATGCTTCAGCAGGAATCTCAAGTTTGTCGTAAAAGCCTTGTGAAGGTAGGAGAGTAATTAACTCACATGGGGATAACACAACAGAGGTATCTGTCAGCAGAATCATACTGTATCTGGTTTGTAAATGTAAGAATTTAAGCCCTATATCATTGGTTGACAGGGGTCTCTCAGGGGTCTATACTTGGTTCCCTCTTTTTTCCCTCTACACCAAATCTATAGGACTAATACTGGTTAAGGACTTAATAGTGATCCTTATTGTGGTTAACTCTGAACGTGTAAAAATGAAATCAACATGATGGATTTTACTGTGTGCACCACCTTCTGCATGTCAGGCAAACAGGAGGAGGGAAAACTACTCAGATTTTTTTCACTTACTGTAAGTAAAAGTACGGTAGCAATACCACAATGTAGAAATACTGTTACAAGTAAAAGGCCTATGTATACAAAATTGTACTTGAGAAAAGCAGGCAGAATGTCCCATTTCCCACTCAAGTACATGTACTTTGTTACTGTCCACAAGTGACTGATTGACTGATATCTCTATTGATCATGAAAAAAAACATCATGTCACATCATGGAACATACATCTGACCCACCATAATCAAGAGGATAACGCAAAAAAAGCGTACTTATTGCGGTCCAGATTCCATTGCGGTGAGAGAGTAAAGGAGAGAGGCAGACCCACCATGACAGGGCATTGTGTAGTGCTGAGAGAACACCAAGGTTTATATATACGATTTCGCAAGACAGCTAGGCAGGCAGGCGGTGACTGTTACTGTCTGTGCTATTTCTCCTTCATCGCTTTGCCAATAAACTTTCATGTTGCAATGGCTTTCTCATTTAGTGCAGTGCCAAGCTGCACGGGGTCAGATAAGGCTCGCCCCAAACGCAGGCTGATCCGCTCCAGCCGGATGTTATGGTGAGGCGAATGGGGACCTGACAGCCCGGCTACACCCAGTAAATCCAGGGGTGTCATTTTAAAACCCAGGAGAGTTATGTTGTGGTGGGATTCGGGACAGGCCCAGTAGAGGATTCACCTCAAACTGTGAATCATCACTTTTTTTTCTCCTCTCAGCCTCATGTAATATAGGATTATTGCCTGTGCTATCAATAACGGCTACCACGAACATATGGGATGTGAATCGAGAGGTTTTCATGCTCTCAGGCGAAGGTGGTATTTCACGCATGTTATGTTTCCCCATATAAAATGATAGGAACAATAAGGATTATCTCAAGATGCTAGAAAGGTTGTTGTTGTTTGTCTGCAGTGGTGGAAAGTAACTAAGTACATTTACTCAAGTACTGTACCTAAGTAGAATCTTGAGGCACTTTTTTTTAGTTTTTTCATTTTTCAATACTTTATACTTCTACTACTTCACTACATCTCAGAGGCAAAGATTTAACTTTTTACTCCACTACTATTACAAGTTAATTAAGTATAAGTATAATTTATATTATTACTACAAAACATACTGTATAATAACCACATGAGTACATTTTTTGAGTATCTGTACTTTACTTGAGTATTTGTATTTTTGGGATACTTTCACTCCACTACAGTTTAAAGACAAATATTGTGCTTTTCGTGCTACATCTTATGTAAATTTTATTAAGGAAAAAAGTACATTATGAATTAACCACTTATGCCCTGTTTCAAATGTAGTGCAAATATCAGATCTACAAGCTCACAATGCCTCCTGATGATGCATGTCTAAATTTCAATACGAAGTGGAAAAAGGTAGGGAAGTTTGCGCTCTAAACTCAAGGCTTACTATAGGAGAGGAAAACAGCATGAAAGCCCTTAAACAACAAAAAGGCTCACACACTGAAAGATGAAAACTGAGGCTCTTTAGATGCCAAAAATATATACTTGTGATAAAATTACAAATTTCAATACAGCAATGCATCGATATAAAAAGAAAAACATACTGTACTTTGTAATTTGTACAATTTGAATACCTAAGTATTTTTTTTTAAACATGGACTTTTGAATACTCCAGTACAAGTACTCCAGTGCTTTAACTCAAGTAAAACGTTTTACTGAGCAACTTTCACCTGTAGTTGAGTAATATTTGAGTATCTATATTTCAAAATGCTGGGGGTGAGTCGTACTTTGTCCACCCTAGCTCATTTACTTACTCAATATCACATAGGTTTGAGGAGAATCAGAGTGAGAGAATGTTACTGGATCGATAGCTCTCTGCCATGGGAGACCAAAGCACAGTAAAGCAGCTGGGTGAGATTTTCCTGAAATTGAAAAATAAGCTCTGGTGAAATAACAAGGGCGGGAATGAGGAAAATCTGTTTTTCAATACAGAAGTCTTTGGTAATCCATAATTCAGCATGGATGCCATTATCCACCATGTGGGGATGAGCGGCCTGCTGTCTGCCTGGATGCTTGATGCTGGTTGATGCCTCAAAGCTTCACCAGAAGGATGTTAGTTTAACCTGCAGCCCACACACAACGCCACAATAATGTTTTTCCTGTCCATCCGCGGTTTGCACAAACCAATTTCTTCCTGCTCTTTTATAACCCGGCACGTCACAGGGACACAACAAATAAGACTGTGAAATCCTGAGGGCTAATTTAACTCTTGAGATTATACAGACGCTTACAGAAAGGGTCCATTTTGGTTCTCGGAGTAAAAAATGGATAAGTTAACACTGAGGATTTTTACTGTGTGGTCTGCAGGAAACCCATTCACACTTGGCTTATTATATAACCCTGTCCAGGATTAACTATGAGTGTACAAAATCGAACCAAATGGACCCCTAAGGGTTCATTTGGTTCGATTTGTACACTCTCAGAGTTACACATGGATAAATTTAAACTTAGGATTTTACTGTGCGGCCTGCAGAGAGAACCCACTCACACTTGGCTGTGCTGAACATAATAGCTTCCATGTATTCCTTAAGGTCAAGTCCAGTGAGTCATGAACCGAACGATGACCTCCGCGACCCCTGTTCGCCGAAGGATCAACAACAAGAACGACACACAAAACAAAACAATGCTATCCTTTACAGTATCTGGCACAGACGAAATATAAACACAGTTGCTCTCGCACCCTCTGCCCCCGGTGAGGCAGATTTAGCGAAAGAAAATAATTACCCAAGCCGCTGCTCTGGCTAATAGATTGGGACTAGGAACAAGCTCCGGCGTTGATTACATTTTTAGCATCCATCTCTCTCTCTCTCTCTCTCTCTCACTCTCTCTCTCACTTTCTCTCTCTCTCTCTCTCTCTCTCTTGCCTACACCTGCAGCGTAAACTGCAGTAATCTCAAGGCCTCTAGCTGGGGCCTGCAAGCTGCTGCCTTGGTGATCCCAGGGGGAGGCAGGTTTTAAATTGCCTGGATATGGGAGCCGGAGGAGGGTGGCTGCTGCCTTTGGCTGTATGTGGCCCAACTGATCCCCATCCACGACAGAGGACCCTGCTCCAACATTCTAACATTAGCCTGCCCAGCCACCGCGGTGACCTTGTGCGGGAAAAGTTTTGGGGGATGTTGAAGGAAAGGACCGATTTAACTACCTCTGAGGGAGGGGTAGGCTGATGTACACACACGCATGCACGCACGCACGCACGCACGCACGCACGCACGCACGCACGCACGCACACACACACACACACACACACACACACACACACACACACACACACACACACACACACACACACACACACACACACACACACACACACACACACACACACACACACACACACACACACAATATATAATGTTCAAGATTCAAGTATTTCAGCACAGTGTTCAAATTGACTTTTGACAATTGACCTTGTGTTTATACATGCGCATAGGATGGGAGGGGCAGCTAAACACATACTATCTAAAAGTAATACCCATTGTGGGATAGTTTCAATAAAAATGGCAGCTAACTAGACTAGCCAGACTAATGTCTAACATTGTTGTGTTACATATAGATATTAGATATTTGCTCTGTCACTTCTATTCAGTAGAACTAACAATGACTGCAATAGTGGGTTCCGTTTTAAAACTCCTCACTTGCAAATGAGCACATTCTGTACAACAACCCAGGCTAAATCATACATCTCCAACCCCTGTCTTGGTTGTCGACAATAGTGGACTTCATTACAATAATATTGTAAAACTTTGCAGGGAAATGTAGTAAAAATGGTCAGAGACAACTCATTAAGGTCGGTAAGAAAAGATAGATTTTATGGATGAGGCGAAGGATTTGGATTTAAAGAACAGAGAAGGATCCAATTTACAGAAAACCATGTAATGCCTACAGGCAAATAAAAGTTTCTATTCACCCAGGTCTAGACCCCCCCCCCCCCACCACGTAGGTGCACACACACACACACACACACACACACACACACACACACACACACACACACACACACACACACACACACACACACACACACACACACACACACACACACACACACACACACACACACACACACACAGTTATTAATCATTTAAGCCATATTTTACAATTTTCTTCCAAAATAGCCAGCCAATCTACAAGCACACAATATGATGCAATGCGAGATGGGCTATGAAAAAATAATGCCTAATGACGTCCAAAATAGGGACTCCAGGGTTAAGGTGCTTCATGATGATGTTACATGTGGGAGTCAGCTACGCAAAGTACCAGGATAACATAGTTACAGTATGACTGGTTGAGACATGACATTGAGAACACGTAAGCAGAGACAATGGATGAAAGCAAGGACTTATTTAGAAATGGAAGGACCTCAAAACAGACACGGCCTCACGCCCCCACTAGTTTAGTTGCCCCCCAAGGGGGGCCCTGGACCCCACGTTGGGAGAAACTGATGTATACTCTGGATTCTAGAGGATTTAAACATACAGTCAACCTGTATGTACAGTATAGTCCTTCACAGGTCGCTGCCGCTTGCCAAAAATAACAGATCTTTAAGCTAATACGGTAGAATGATCAAATGGCAACCAGTATGGTCAAATTAACCACATGAACCCTAGCATCCCTGTTCTGGGCATGTCATAACAGAAAATTGGCAAACATTCGGCGGAAATAGCAGATTTACAAGCGCTATACGAGCTTGTAGATTGCAACGCTATTTGACGTGCATCAAAGTATATATGGTTTAAGTGGCTAAAAAGCATAATAACATCTTCAATACTTTGACAGGCTATGAACGGGTACCTGGCATGAGCAAGTAACACGATTCTTCCTGCATGAAGAGGCAACACAGGTATGGAAACACAAGAGGAAGATAGACAGAGCGAAGATGAAACCCAGGTTTAGATTTTTCCATGGTTTCCCCCGTCAAAGAGAGCGAGTATGGCTTTTATCTCGGAGTTTAGTCTTTGATCAGAATTCAGGAGAGAACTTCATCTTTTATTCTTTCTTTCACACGTTCTTTTCCCTCGTTATTTCACTAACTGCAGCATTTTGTGTTGGCGTTCAGCTGCCGGTTAATTTCTCTCATGTAAATGTAGCAGCTTCAACACCTTGTGTAACGACTCACTCACATCAATGTGCACCGAGAGAGAAATGATGACACTGAAGTGCAATATCATTAACACTTTTACAGTATACAGGATTTATACAGGAAGGTAAAGAAACTTTTCACTTTACAAAATAAAATGAAAAAGAAATTGAATGATAATAACAATAACCTTTATAATTTAATAACCTTTCCACCTCATTTGGAATTTAAAAAATGTCATAAAATATTTGGTGGCACAGAAAATGGGGACCGTGACTTTATTCATCTTATCTTTTTTTCCCTTCTTTTTCTTTTAATATTCAGATTTAAATATTCATTGTATAAGCTATTATGGCAGGGCTGAACCTACTGAAAGGCATGAAGGGAAAATTAATTTAGGCTCTGATGCTTTCCCAAGAGGCATGATGAATTGGTCTTTAATACCGGAGTCTCTCTGTTCATACAAGGGTTCCATTGTTTTCATTATCGTCAGCTGGGACACTCACCGAGAGCTAATTTCACCTGGCGTGATAACATCTCTAATGTGTACCTGGTTCCATGAGTTAATGAGAGACAATGCAATCATTTGATAATGTGGTTATTTATTTGCAAAGCAATTACCCCGACAGTCCTTTTTATGCCTCTAAGTGAACATAATATAGATATTTTGGGTCTTGTTTCTGCTTCTCTTAATTGTTTCAAATGTAAAACTACTTTTTTAATTGTATTGAAATGACCTTTTCCAATGTTTGCTTGGTACTGTACTTTGTTTTAATGGTGTCAATTTGTTCACGTAAAGCACTTCGAATTGCCTTGTTGGTATAATGTGCAATACAATTCAAATATTAATTTCCCTGGCCTTACTGATTCCTTTATGTATGTATGTATGTATGTATGTATGCATGTATGCATGCACTGTACGTATGTACAGTATGTACTGTAAAAAAAAAGTCAGACCTACAGTTTCTTTATTTCACTCTATTCATGTCCCTCGCGTCTTTGACGACAGTGGAAAAAAATAAATAAATGAAAGGCTTTGGACTGCACCCAATTGCTTGCCCCGGGGTAAAGAATTGGCGGTGGATTGATGTGGACCCATTAGTGATTTTACAACTGGAGTCCTTCACCCCACTGGCTCTCTCCTCTCTCTGCCAGCAGGTAGGAATTGTAGGAGCACAAGCTATTAAACAGAAAACGGAACTAATGAAGGGAGAAATTAACAAAAAAAACACAAACAAATAAAGCCGTTTTCCTTTTTTTCTTTCATTACCCCACCTACAAATTCCCTGTCTGGCATCCAGTGATATGGGCTCTCTGTTCCTGGCCCTCCCTCCATTCATTATGTTTATAGCTATCTAGGTCACACACATCTGCCACTGTCGGGGTGAATCGTCAAAAAAAAAAAAGCCCACAAGAAACGCATTTTGTCAAAGTTGTAGTTTACGGTTAATAAAGAGGCGACCTGGATGGTCCGTATATGAGTTATTCAGAGCCCTCCTCTGACTCCAGCCTATTTTTAGAAATGACCACAGTGCAAACGGCAGAACAGATACATTTATCATTGGGGCTTGGCAGTTAAAAAACATGTACACCATTTCAACTCCATTGTCCCTTCAGAGAATTATCCCTAAAAAGAAAAACCTTTTTTTTCCTGTGCAGCTGGGAATTTTCCATTTTTCTAGCCTGCTCCCGCGCTGTGTTCTTTGTGTGAATTCATATCGCTGTACAGAAAGCGACAGTAGGGTGTCTTCCCCGTGAACAAAATGATCCCGTAGCAGCGGCGCATATCAGATGGGAGGGACATGTTTCAAAGCCCGGGGTCTAAAGCTATTAAAATACCCATTGGCTCTGTGGCCCCTCAGGAGCCCCTGCCGGCCAAGCCTCCATATCCCTCTCCTCTGTCCCTGAAACGTTGTCATTCAGCACGCGCACATCTGAGTCCAGCCGTCTCAGTGGTCCAACATGTGTGGTTGCTCAAAAGGGGCCGGCATTCTTACATAAATCCCCTACTCACACACACACACACACTCGCGCACACACTCGCTCACACACACACTCGCGCACACACGCACACACACTCGCTCACACACACACACACACACACACACACACACACACACACACACACACACACACACACACACACACACACACACACACACACACACACACACACACACACACACACACACACACACACACACACACACACACACACACACACACACACCACTGTTCTACTTTTTTCCCCATTATGTTTTGACCCTGCAGGCTACATACTGTAATAAGGGGAGAGTGAGGGATAGAGAGATAGAGAGAGAGAGGGTTGAGAGATAGAGAGTAAGGGGGAGAGAGAGATGTTCTTTCATGACACACCTCACCACAAGACATTATTGAAAAAAAGCCTCACCTATAGTCACAGGCATGCCCACGAGTCCGCATGCATGCGCTCATGAGAGGGAGACACAACAGAGATGTAGAATAAGCTCACTGAATACAGCTACATGTACAGTAAGGCGTTAGATCAAGAAGACTGCAAACTAAAGAGAAAGAAACATGGGAGATATATAATTAGATCCCCTGCACCAAGGGTCAGTTCATAACATGTACAGTATGATGTAGCATTGTACCCTAGAGTGACATGCTTGGTGGCCCCTTACCCTCAGCTGTGCGCTGCTTGTACACCAAGCAATTACTGAAAATGAGAGCACAGGTTTCCAAAGCAACCACTTAAGACGGAGTCTACAAAGATCACGACACATCACAAGATAGCAGAGCTGCTATTTTCGCTGATTTAGAACACTGGGTTTTCTAGAACACGCAGCTTTCAAATCTAGTTCAAAGTTGTGTCCATATATGGGCATGTTACGTTTGTGACGTCCACCCACACGTTCACCCATGCGCCGCCCACTCACTGTTCACCTTCCACGCACAAGGCACATTTTATATAAAAAAGACCGTTGAACATTTCTGAATGCCCAAAATAGGGCAGTGAAAGTGGTTAAACCTGTAGCAAGGCTTAATACATCATATCTGGATTAACATATAAAGTGCAATGGTTATTGCAAACAGATAAATGTGATTACATTTAGACTTGCATCAAATCAGCACATCGTCGAGAGAATATCTGATATGTTCCAGGCTATACAAAATAAAACATACATTCTGGAGGGCAAACTCACTAGGTAGATATAATTTAATGGCAATAAATGTTATCTGTGCAGGCATGCAGCTTTCTCTGATGAAGGAGCATTATAGTCAGCGTGTCAGTTTCGTGAAAATAAATGAAATCTAAGGGAGTTTGCCATTCAGAATGTATGTTTCATTTCTCTATGGATTGAGCACCCCAAGGTGAAGCAACAATCGTAGTGCTGCATTTTACGCCAGCGTCTTCTTTCTTTAATGTACAAAGACTAATTAACAATACCGCAATTAACATTAACATAGAGATTAAAATAAATGAGAAACCCGAGTCGGGGCAGTATGCTTACAACACCGGTTAAAGAATGGGAATAAAAACAGAGTCTGTATTTTCAAATTCATGTTTCACGTTCCTTAGATACCAGATGAGTAATCTGAGTTCCTAGAAGTTTTCGCCAGCTCTCGCATACAAACGGGAGGGGCGAGGAACTTCTGGGCCAAAACCCCTGTATTTGTGGGCGGGATGTAACTGACGCTCAGAATCTGAGCGGACACGCCTCTTACCGGTCTGAGAGCTGTGCAACTCGTCTAAAAAGTCAGACGAGAGGCAAACAGCAGTACACAACAATGGCGGCCGCAATTTCTCAAGGGGAAATTGCTTCCCGTCGCTCCTATTTACATGCAACACCCACTGCATGTGGATCCCGCCCCCTTTTCTTCATTGCCTGTTGATTTGAATCAGAACGCAGTGGCCGCGCCCCTGCTGTCCAGGCTTTGAGCCGAAACCTCCCAGACTACCAGATGAGTGGCACTGGATTGCGTAATTAACTTGTCAATCACATATCTGATTGCTGCAGTTGTCCACCTTGCTTCAAAGCAAAGCATTTGACTGCTCTCTCTCTCTCTCTCTCTCTCTCTCTCTCTCTCTCTCTCTCTCTCTCTCTCTCTCTCTCTCTCTCTCTCTCTCTCTCTCTCTCTCTCTCTCTCTCTCTCTCTCTCTCTCTCTCTCTCTCTCTCTCTCTCTCTCTCTCTCTCTCTCTCTCTCTCTCTCTCTCACAGCTGCAGTCTAAAAGACATAGATTAGCAAAAGGCAACACACCCGAGCTAAAACAATTATTTAAATAATTGGATCCCCCTGTCATGACATGAAAGATTCAACGAGTTTCGAGGGACTTGACTTGAGGCTAAAAGAAAGGGTGAAATACCTCCTCATTAGTGAAGGTTAGTTGCATCCGGTAACTTAGCTTGTACCCTCATGCTGCAGAGGCAAGGACCATCTTTGTTTTTGGGGGCTGCTTTGCTGCCATGAATACTGATGCTCCTTTATTGTGTCTCTCTGAAGCCCTCTGAACTTCTGGAATAATTAATCAAGGTAAAATGGGAATGGAAACATCCAACTAAACAAAGGATTAGAGGAACTGCATCCCCTTACAGGGGCAGTTGGAGAGAGCACATTTTAATATTTCAGTCAGATCATTGACATTAGTCAAGCCTATCATTGAAAGGCTCTGTAAACCTCATTTATCTCAGTGCAAGTTTTAACATTGTGTCACCTAACAATATACTGTAAACCACGAACGGTGAAGTGGTTTACAGTATATACAAGTGAAACAAGATATTAAGATATTAAGGACGCGGCTTCCATGTGGATCTTGGGTGTCATGTGGCCAGTTTATGACGTCGGTACTATGACATCAGTTAGTTTCAGCTCAACGCAATCTCCATTGACCTTCAGTATAAAATTAAACTTCTAACAAAAATAAATAAATAATCATCGCAATAATATATAACACTAGAATTTAAGGAGCTACTACTTCCTTAGCCTACTAGCAACGTGCACAAGACATTTAACCCTGATCGGTCAAGTGGTTTGTGAAATTAGCCCCGGACAGACACACAGCCACACAGACCCTCTCCTTGACGGCTCGCTTCTGAGGAGCCACGCCATAAATACACAAGGCAAAATCATTACATGAGGTAGGCTACTAACAACTTCAACCAGGGCAGATGATTCATGTATACTGTACACAGCCTGTGTTTCATCAAAAGATGCTGCAAAATTAGAGCCATTTAAAGATTCAGTATTGGGTTCTGAAATGTTTATTTAACTTATTTAATTTATTTAACCCATTCAATCTGGGGACGCATCTGTCATTTTAGATTTATTTGTCTATTCAAAAATAGCATATATACAAGCTCATAGCACGGCACTCGGTGCCGCGCTATGAGCTCGTATATCTGCTATTTTTTGAAAAATCGGGAATATTTGTGCAAATCTCTGAATATATGTATTTTTAAAGCAAACATTTGTAACTCAAATCTTTGCTTCTGGGGGTCCCTGGAACAAAATATTTTACAAATGTTCGCATTAAAAAATATATATATTTAAAGATTTGCACAAATGTTCACGATTTCTCAAAAATAGCAGATCTACAAGCTCAGGGTAGATCTGCTATTTTTGAATAGCCAACGAAATCTAAAATGACAGAGATGCGTTCCCGGATTAAATGGGTTAAGGAAAGAAAAGGAAGAATAAGGAAAAAACTAATCAACTTGGGTCAAGAAGAAGAGTTTGAATCAAATGGAACCACATCAATACAAGTCAGATATGTCATAAATGGATTTCCAAGAAATTAATTTGGTGTGCTCAGAAGGTGAAAAGTAGCAATAGTCAATAGCAGGCATCTGGCAGTCCTTCACTTCAGTTATAATAGTATTAACTTGCATTTTCAAATGGATTCTACAGTATGAATCCATTGCTGAATGACAACACATACAGTATGCCCTAGCAGAAAATCCAATTACACAGTTTTCATTTGATTAGTTAGTGAAGTTTTTAATCTTGCATGACTATTGCTGAATAGTATTCATTAATATAAAGTTTGTGGTGGCTGACTTGGCCTTCACCCAGTGGTTATGTAACAACGATGTCACCAATCAACTAAGCTCTTTTGGTGCATTCATCTCCACATAAAGGAAAGCACTGACAGCAAAGACTGCATGTAGCTTTCACTTTTTTAACGTGAAAATAGCAAAAATAGCTGATCTGCAAGCTCACAACGTGTCATACAGTGGAGCGTTGTGAGCTTATAGATCTGCAACAAGCTAAAATAGGGATGCCAGGCTCAATGTGGATAAAGTCACTGGATTTTTTCCAACACAACGAACAAAACAAAAGATTGACCGGGAAGAGAGTTCACTAAAACAGGAGAAGAGAGTTCAACTACTTGGCCAACTTTTTGTTGCTGATGCACCAAAAAAATTCATTGTCACGGTTCCGACTCCAGGACCATATTTTACATGGAATGTATAGCCAGGTGGGCAATTTAGCAGTAATTTAGCATTCCATTGGGTATCATCTCATCTGCTAAGTAAGGAAAAGGATGTGCAACATTGATGGTGCAAGGGACAGTAACGGCTGCTGAAGTAGGCGCAAGCCTAGTGCACGCACGCACACACACACACACACACACACACACACACACACACACACACACACACACACACACACACACACACACACACACACACACACACACACACACACACACACACACACACACACACACACACACACACACACACACACACACAAACACACACACACACACACACACACACAAATTAGTTCTGCAGGTGCGAAAGAGCCATTAACCACTTAAGCCCCTTTGTTGTACCACGAATATTGAAAATAGCCGATCTGCAAGCTCACAATGCACTAGGAGCTTGTAGATCGGCCTATTATTTTTGCCTATGACGACATGCCCAAAATAGGGATGCCAGGGTTAATGAGTTTAATATAACTCATTGTTCAGCATCTCTTTGAGAAATGCTTAGAAACCTGTAACCAGTTCTGCAGCATTCTGAGCTATGCAGTAATGTACCCCAATGTGCCATGAATTGAATTTGGTCCAAAGAGTTTAATGGTCACACATGTCAAGACAAAAGTGCACATAATTTCATATTCCATCCTAATTGGCTAACATTGGCTTCCAAAGTTTGCAGGATAGGTCCGGTTTGAACAAAATGCCTCAAATCATGAACGCAGTGTGCGATTTCCGTGACATTTTGCACACACATTCCCATTAGGCCGAGGAAGAAATGCCACCGTTTTCACATTGGCCTGTTATAGCGCCACAAGCAGGTCTAATTTAGCAAAACACAATTTAACCTACCTGACCTGGCGGAGACTTGTGCTCCGAGGAGCACTTTTGTATTTGTCGAAAACTGAAAAGCAATAAAAAGCTTTAATCACAAAAAAAAAAAGCTAGAGGAAATACTATCCGTTTTAATTAAAGGTTTCATGACATCAAATTTATATTTTCGTAATTTTTCAGGTTTCTTTTTGCTTTCTGACCTCAATTACACCCAAAAACTTAACTTTGAACATTCAGTGGATTTTCTGTGGTCTGGGGTTTTCTGAATAATTAGGCTCAGAAAAGTGCTGTGATTTTCCCATGGACTTTGATGTCACAGTCCTTTAATCCACACTACAATACACTTTTTATTATGTTTTGACACTAAAATTACAACTCCTTCCACGTAAGCAGAGAGAATGTAAACATATGCTTGGTCAATACGATTGTGACAAGGCTGGACAGATGATGTATTGCTGTGATGACAGACTGCGTGTGTGTGGAGGTCAGTCAGATGCAGACAGACACGTCTCCTTGACAGGTGTCTCATCTCTCTTCGTTTATTCATAGCATGGACGTGACATCCTCAAAATCCCTGCCAAAATGCCCCATCGTGTGGTTTAAAGCCTCAGAAAAAAAAAAATCGTCTCTGTTCAATAAATGTACATATCAATGATTAAAGTATAATTTCTATAAATTATAAATAAGATAAGCTCTATCTTTGAGCTCATTTGGTCACAAAATGTGCGGCTGAAACAGTTGCGTCCCGTTCACTTCCATTCTATGTGAGCAAAGCAACAGCGTTTCCAGTTATGGCGCTTTGACATGTCACACCCATGGAGAAGAACAGTATTGAACAATGTTGAACTCCATGTGACAGCATGGAGTTCACACACACACACACACACACACACACACACACACACACACACACACACACACACACACACACACACACACACACACACACACACACACACACACACACACACACACACATTTTTTCCACTATGTCTGTCTTTGTGTACACGAGTATCCTGAGGTGACATTGAGCAAGTCACTTAACGGTGAATCTGTCCCTGTGGAGCAGTTCAAATGCCAATAATGGCCAAAAACTGCCTCTCCCAAGTATGAATATGTAATACTTGAAAGTGAAGCACGATGTGGCTGAATACAATAGTGCTCCTCAGCAAGGAATAAATCCCCCCCCAAATGTCAAGGAAACTAGACGAGACAAGCGATGCTGTAAAAGGAGCGTTTTCATCCATGGTGCATCTAAACTGTCATTTGCCTCTGCTGTCAGTGAAATGGAAATTCTAAATGGATCTTACCGATAGTTCAAGAGATTGTGAAGAAAAGTAAGAGAAGTATAAAGAGTGTAAAATGATTGGGGTTCAACTCCTCGACATTGCAGCATCATGAGCAAATAGAAATATCACAATGAATGACAGTGATACTTTGGGTGTTTTAATTTAATCCAAAATAAAAGCCCAATTCATCACATAAAGCAAATGAAGCAACTGAAAACTAGGAAACATTTCACTCTATCACAATAAAACATTAGACTAGTGACTGTATGTATCTCTTTTTAAATGGCATTCCAGCATTAAGATGTAACACAACATAAACATTCAGTGACTTCAAATTAAACCAATGGGAGGACAAATCTCCTTCAATAAATGGAAACCAAATGAAGCTGTTGAACCCTGTTTATGATAATTCTGATAGTAGATATCACACACACACACACACACACACACACACACACACACACACACACACACACACACACACACACACACACACACACACACACACACACACACACACACACACACACACACACACACACACACACACACACACACACTCTTTCACTGTCTATCTGTAACTCAGCACATGTCCAGGGCTCAGCGTGTCTGAGACTCAGCACATTTCTGAGACTCAGAGCATCTGTGACTCAGCACATTTCTGAAAATCAGAACATTTCTGTGACTCAGAGCGTCTGTGACTTAGAGCGTCTGTGACTCAGCACATGTCTGTGACTCAGCACATGTCTGAGACTCGGCACATCTGGGACTCAGCACACATCAAGGACTTGTGCGGCTGCTGCAGACACTTCATGATATAATAAGGATGAGATATGCTTTGACTTTGTCAGCATTTCTCCCCTGTGTACCCTTCCCTACCCATTTATTTCTGACTCCCCCCCTCCCTTAATCTCCCACCAACTGCTCATCCTTTCCTTTAGGTCCCACATTCCGTTCGCCATCCTCCCGCCTTCCTTTCCTTCTTGCCTAGCTACTCCCTCCCTTCCTTCCTTCTTGCCTACTGTATCTCCTCCCTCCCTCCCTCCCTCCCTGCCTTCTTGCCTATCTCCTTCCTTCCTTCCTTCCTAGAACACAGTTCTAGTCCTCTGAGATGTGTAGGCACCTGGTGATGTGTTTTAAATGCTGCCAGCCTGTGCCAGGCTTTCATTCGCCAACGGTTGAAATCTAATTTTGAAATCTCGGTTTCATTATTATGCCTCTGCTCTGCCACAAGAGGTCTAGACCAGTGATTCCCAACCAATGGGAATTTCTACGTCAGTTCCATTGATCTAAGATAGAACACAATTGATTGTTTGTTCATTGAAATAAACATGCTCTGAAAATGCACACGGCCCACCCATCTGACCGTTTTTTAGATTTTCGAGTGGGCCCTATAGTCCAGAAACACAGCAATATGACTGGGAAAATCAGAAATAATTATAATTATAACCCCCTGACATCACTATGAACACCTGAAACATAACTAAATCAGCCCTCTAACTATATTACATCACATTCAATAGAACCCTACAATTGTCCGTCATTTCTGACATAATGTTGTAACGTATAATTACTATATGATTTGATTATCAAATGAATGATGAATGATAAAAGTCTTTGTGTAAATGACATTGCCATAGAATTCCCATATTTAAAGTACAGTAAGTAGGATGAATTCAGTCACTGCATGTTGAGGCGGTGAATGTGTTGTGTACAGAGGGTTTCCTACAACTATACTTTATTATTATTTAATTGCTAATTAGGCTTAAAATATTCTGATGTCCAGAAATGTATATCACACTTGCGCTTGTCTATCAGGTGAACTCTACACCTTGTACACCATCTTTTTCTTACATGCACATACAGTAAGAACGCTGCACCTGCTGATACTTTTCTTCTTTTTTTAATCTGCCTCTCGGCCTGCATATGTTCTAAACATAATGTACATACCATACCGTACCTGCTACTAAATATCAGTGTCTGTATATATTGTAGGCTATGCACATATCTTTTTGATGATTTGACCTGTTTCTATCCTGTGCTTTTCTTTCCTCTCCTGCTCTTACTCTACCTCTATCCTCTATCCCTTCTCACATACACAACAAAATGATGAAGTGCACACGCAAAATAGGAATTTCGCCCACTTCTTTACACCTGTCAACCTGTGAGGTGACAACAAAGCTGATTCTGATGCTATTGGCCTACAACAGGCATGCAGCTCCTACAAGTAGGCCAACCCGATCACATGTTCTATACCGCTGTGAAAAGGATTTGAATTTTAAATGTGGCATTGTGATTGATGAGCGGGTATTCATGAAGGCACCACTTCCCTCCTCAAATTACCATATAATTGCCACGGATATATGCAGATTGATCTGTCCGTGAATTGCATAGCCGACATCTTCCAAGGAAACATTAATAGTAACTGTCATTAAACGGTGCTTTGAAGCTCATTTCCATACCTTGCCTATGCGCGGTTCTGGTCCGAGACCAGCAGCTATTACAGAGTCACTGGTACCTTTGTGGCCCCGGGGAGGCAGGCGCTTTGATAATGATTGCGCTAATGCTGAAAAGATGGCTGAAGAGATAACGAGAAAATGTCCTAAGTGAAATATTTCTGAATAATTTCTTTGACGTGCTAATGCTATCCTTCAACAGCAATCTGTGAGATGTGATTAGTATCCATTCAGGGAAGCCATAAACAGATCAGATCAAAAAAGGAAAATAAGTATTTTCTCCCCAATTTAGTCATTATGCTACTTGCCACATATTTCAGTGTCACTGATAGGATGAAGGAAGGAGATGCTGGAGCATCAGACATTAAATGCCTTTTCAGGTGCTAGAATATCATCAGTGGTGTAAAGTTCACAACGCGGCTCGTTGTGAGCTTGTAGATCGTCTATTCTCAAACATTTTAGTACTTTTACTTTTGGTACTTTAAGTACATTTTGATACCAATACTTTTATACTTTTACTCAAGTACATTTTGAATTCTGGACTTTTACTTGTAAGAGTACTTCTACATTGCAGTATTGATACTTTTACTTAAGTAAAACATTTGAGTACTTTTTCCATCACTGAATATCATGGCAGAGGACTAGCGTTTTGACTGTAGTTCCCTTTTCAAGAAAGTGGTATAAACATTACCTGTTCCAGGTCGGTTTCCCATGACTTAAATTGATTGGCTCAGCAGCAGATCTGAACACACATGAAGGTGTCGTGTGTTTTCAGTTGAAACCTGCTAATGAGACAATCAAATGATAGCCGCTCGGCCAAACCGGATGCACCATGGTGGGTTTGAACCCCTAGAGTCTGCGGTGGTGGACAGGTACCCCCCCCCCCCCCCCAATAAAATAAAGTCATGGGTTACATCTTTTCTCCCCCATAACTTTCATTATTTGCAGATTGGTATTGTAGCTTTCTTTGTTCTCTGTTCTCTTTGTAGATAGTTATGTTCACAGATACGAACCCATGCCAAGTATTCATACTGATTGGCTTTTCCCTACTTTTCTTTCTGAAATAATTTCTGGATAAGAAAAGCTGATGAAGGTCTGTGTACCGAAACATTGTTCCCAATAAATACATTTTTAATTGCAAGTGAAGAAGACAGTGTGTGTGAGCCCTTTGATGTGAAATCATTTCCATTAGGAAACCTTGAAGTTGACTGATGCCATTACACTCTGGAAGTAACACTGAAGCAACAATGCTTATAACTGAATAATAACTTTCTAAAGAAAGAAACAAAAATAAAAGTACTGGATGTGTCTTATTACAAAGACACACATACACAAACCTACAACACATTCTTCTCAAACACAAACCAAGGCTTAAGCCTTAGGACATCAAAGCCACACTGAGATGGAGAATCAGCTACAGTCTTAAAACTCATTGTTGATTAAAAGCATGAACTTGAGATGTGTGTGTGGGGGGGGGGGGGTGAAATGAATGTGAATAATAACTTATATTCAACCCTATTTCCTGCTGGGGGATGCTATACTGCCTTATTATTAATAAGGCACAGGATAGCAGCATCCTCCAGCACTATATCTATCTGCATGGGAAAACAGATCAATCTGATCATTCCTTTTGCTTCTGAATACTGAATGTTGATTGATGAAACCACATCGATGATAACACAAATATTGCGGGGCGGCAACTGTCTGAGACTCCATTATCTCACCTGGAGATAATGTTAATATATGCTTGTACACAGCAATGTGCACTGCTGTAACTCTGCTGGAGCTGAAAATAAGATTTTCGGAATATGAAACGTTTCTCGCAATAAGTAAAAATTTGAGGTACTTTTACTTTAATTGTGTGTTTTTACTCCACTACAATTATTTGAAAAGTTTAGTTACTATTTATTCATCTATTCATTGTGACGTGCTGTGTATTTTCAAAAGGTTTGGAGAATGTTTGGAGAAATGTCACTATTTTTTACTTTGGTACGGTGAGTATGTTTTGATGGTTCATTACTTCATTACTTAAAGAGGTGGTGCCATGTTTTTTGCACTTTTTCTGTTTTTCATGTGTCTATGAGGTTGATAGAACTTCATTAAGGCCCCCGCTGGTGGTTTTATGGTGTTTCATGTCTTCTCTGACTATTTGGAGTTTTTTCCTGGAGGCTGAAACCTTGAGAGTCAAACGTGCCAATCCAAAAACAGGGGCATAGTGACATCACAGAGCCCCCAAAAAACATACCCTCCCCCTCATTATCATAACACAACAGGTGTGGGCATGAGGAGGAGGAGGGACTAGGACAGGTGGGTGGTGCTAAGGTGGTGGAGGAGGTGCTAAGGTGAGAACCAGGCATACTTAATGAACTGGAGGCGTGTCCACATAGAAACATTTTTTTTAACAATTTCTGTACACTTTTTCTTTTTGAAAAAAATCCTTACATAATAATAATACCTTCTGATCAGGTTTTAGGGTTGAAAAATATCATGGCACTCCATCTTTAACTCAAGTAAAATCTTTAATACAGGCCTTTTACTTGTAACAGACAAACAGTCTTTTAGTTTTTGTATTGGGAAATTGCTAATTTTACTGAAGTACAAAAAGAAAAGTACACGCTTATATACAACGGTGTGCTATGCTAGAACTGAAAGTAAGATTTTCAGAACATAAAGTGTTTTTCGTAGCATACAGAGGTACTGTATGCTGCATGTGGAGAAAAGGTA
Organism: Gymnoscopelus microlampas; assembly: GCF_963454915.1. Lineage (NCBI taxonomy): Eukaryota > Metazoa > Chordata > Actinopteri > Myctophiformes > Myctophidae > Gymnoscopelus > Gymnoscopelus microlampas. The sequence goes on from NC_139949.1 coordinate 35,114,089, forward strand.
CATATTTTTGGTTCCACTGCCCCACATTGCATTTCCCTTGACACCCCCTGCTGTGATGGGGATAAAGCACGTCGGTCTCCTACACCATTGGTTCTCAAAGTGGGGTCCGGGGACCCCCAGAGGTCCTTGGGGGGGTCCCAGGAGGTCCCCAGCAAAAGTAATTAATATAGCATCACAATGATTTTAACCTTTTATACTTTGGCTATTTTTCCAAAAATCTTGAACATTAGTGAACATTGTCAGGATTTTTTTTTTGGGGGGGGGGGGGGGGGGGGGGGTCATTGACATGACAAAGTTGGAGAACCACTGTCCTACACAGTACAATCATGAGTGTTTTACTCTGAGTTTACCAAAATTACCAAATGGACTGATAAGGGTCCATTTGGTTCCATTTTGTACTCTCTCAGAGTTGAATTAACACTCAAGATGTTACTGTGTATGAGGAGGCTACAGTAAGCTTCACAGTGACAGAGGACAAGGTTAATGTTAAGTATGTTGCACGTTTTTATTTTAATTTTATTGTATGTAAATATCATGTTAAAATAATATATATTTTGTCAGAAAGTGAACCTAAAAAAAGAAAAAGAAAAAAAAAAGAAAAGACACGTCAAATAATTGTAGCAAAGTAAAAATTACAATATTTGCCTTAGAGATGTAATGGAGTAGAAATATAAAGTATCTAAAAAAAAAACAATACTCAAGTTAAGTTGTGCTCCTGCACAGTACTTCAAGATTGTACTGTGCAGGACTTGAGTAAATGTACTTAGTTTCTTTCCACTGCTGCACTGTCGGCTAGCAATCCACGGTACTACGGACGGGGGTGTAAATATTAGGCCTGAGGGTGGCAGAGGTGTTATTATCATCAACCATCCGCATCTTCACTGCTAAGTATGAACGATCATTCCAACGCAAACACAAATCACACCAGACCCTGAACAGAACACACACAGACTCATGGAGGATAACAGTGCACGCGCACACACACACACACACACACACACACACACACACACACACACACACACACACACACACACACACACACACACACACACACACACACACACACACACACACACACACACACACACACACACACACACACACACACACACACACACACACAGGAATATGCATCAGCGAAGACTATCCAGAACAACACTTTCCAAATATTTTCCCAGTGCTCTATCAGCTTGCCAGCGGGCTCATGGTGATGAACGGTGTTTGCCTAGTTTGGAGGCTATCATTGGCTACCTGGGGATGTGTTCAGAGTGTCGCATGTGTCCTGGAGCCCCACCTGCTCTTTGGGAAGGAACATCCTCAGGCGGAAACCAATGCCTCCTCTGCCACCCGAGCGGAAATCTATTCATCAGACACCATAATGAGCTCACTGCGCTGTCACGCATATTTGTTCAGACACACGGACAAACACATGCACACACAGTCGCACACGCACACGCGCGCACGCATACACACGCACACACACACGCACGAACTCACATACGCACACATGCATGCATGCATACAAGCACATGAACCCACATGTGTTCATGTGAACAAGCAACATAATGCATAGAGTCTATGCCATAGACAGACCTGTACGCACACGTATCACACATCTGACAGGCGTGCATACTCTGGACGTTTACACATGTGGGCATGTGAATAGCACACACATTGTATCGTACGCGTACTGTACCACTTTAAACTCCCTGCATGCACACAAACACAGATGCATATACCAAGCAAGCACGCACGCACTATACAAACTGCCACACTCCAGCAAGGTAATCTGTCCTCTTTCTGCACTACTAACTAACATGGGAACCGAAACAAAGTGTAGACGCAGTAGAGAACTTCTGTGAATGCCTCAGGGATATTACTTTACTCTATCTATATCTCAGCTTAGTGACACAAGGTGTTTCTTAGTGACAAAAGAAAAGTATTTGACATTTGCACTTAGAACAGATACAGCTGTAGCTGTGTGTTCCCGTCCTGTCTGTGCAGACTGAACAAATTCAACCTTCAACTGCATAAATCGGTAAAAGAAAAAAAAATAAAGGTTGAGAAAGGAAATGAATGAAAAAAAAATCTATTTTGGGAAGCTGAATTGAACGACCTCGCCTTGGCATTTCCTGACATTAAGATAGCGGCTCCGTCTGGGACGCGTAATCATTCACCGGAAATGACAAGGCAATAGGAGAAAACAAAGATATTGCTATTGTTGATGACGGTGCGTGCAGAATGCTGACACGGAAAGTAAAAAAAAAAAAAAAAAGAAACAAAACAGAATGACAGAAAACAGATGACCGCCTGGCAGATAAGGAAGAGATAGAGTGATGGACAAAAGGGAACTTGTGCCAGACATGGGAGAGAGGCAACGCTGGTGGCACAATGCCAGTGACACCCACAGCCTCAAAAGGGACCGCAAAGAAAAGGGCCTCGTGAGGAAGTCAAAGAAAAGATAGCAAACATCTAGGGACTCTGTATTATTCACTCTGTTGTGTTTCCACAAAGCTTTCCCTTGTGCTGGGAGACCTCTGGGTCACTATTCTCTCTCGACCCCCTCATGTCAAGCTCTTTGTGGAGAGGGTCACATCACATCCCTTTTGTCAAAGACACTCCCCATTCTTCTCTTATTCAGGGAGGAGCAGGAGAGAGAATAGTAAGGTATCGGTGATGGAAAGTGTTTATTGTCTGTCCAGATAGTATACCTACCGGTGTCTGGTACTCTGGGGCAGTGGTGCTCAACATTTTGTGAGCTCTGGACCACTAGCGTATAGAAACAATCTTCAAGCACCACCCCACCTTCCCACAACAAAATATATGTTTAATATATAAGAAGGCATAACACGTCATTTCTATTATTATATTATATATTATAGATCAGCTATTTTCTGTGCACGACCGCGTACAACAAAGTACTGTATAAAGCATTAAAGTATAAAGCTTAAAAGGCATTATTTACTTATTAAATATTAAATTAATATTTTTGATACATTTAACAACGGTAAAATATGTATATTCTTAAACATTATAAAATATTTTCCCTTGGACCACCAAGTCCGTGGACCACACACACACACACACACACACACACACACACACACACACACACACACACACACACACACACACACACACACACACACACACACACACACACACACACACACAAACACACAAACACACACACACACACACACAATGGAAGGTGACTGCCAAAGGTTTCCGTCCGTGTTTGGGTCTCATCTAACCCCCTGACAGTGGCTAACAGAAAGGTAATATCTCTTTCGTATGGATCCTGCAGAGACGGAATGGATGAGGTAAAACTGATGCCACGGATAAAACAGTCTTGGCCGCGCAAGACTTGGCTCATATCAGGAAGTTTGGATGAAAACTACAAAGTGCATAAAAGTCGCAGAACTGTGATCAATTCTTGATATCTCTCTCCATCTCATCTTTCTTTTCATTCGGGGCGTCTCTCGAAATGCCTTACGCTGCAGAGCTTAAATGCAATCTATTTGATCTACAGTACGGCAATTGGCTCAACGGCTTTCGTGCGTCTTTCATGGTTGCCCTCACTCTCCCTCTGCTTGCCTCTGTTCTCCTCTGCGCTCTCCTCCATTCCTCCTGTGGCCCCGATAAATCAGCATTTCAAATGCAATGTTTCATACAATAATTTGCTGTTTCAGAAGGGAAATTAACATTACTTACGTAAAGACAAGCTTGGCCTTTTGCGGTAATTGAGGCTTCGGGGAGGGTAATGGGGGGAGCGGGGATTGGAGGAGGAAGTCCCCGTAGTAGATGCTCAAGAAGAGCATTTATTCTTCTCATTACTTAGCAAAACATCTTCGTAAACCAGGCTTCTCTAATTACATAAGGATATTAAATAGTGTGCATTGCTGCGTTAGAGGAAACGCAGAAGTCTTTATTTAATAAAAACATGAGCGTGGAAATGGATAATTGCAAGTGAGGACGGGGCAGGAGGGTTTGACAAAGACATGAGTCAGCAGTAGTGGATGTACATATACTCAAGTAATGTACTTATAAGATACTTAAGACTTCTACTCCACTACATCTCAGAGGCAAATAGTGTTTGTACTTACACACAAGTAATTTTTTTAACACAGGCCATTTACTTGTAACAGAGTATTATTTTTTATTATGGTATTGTTACTTTTACAAAAAAAAAAAATCTGAGTACTTCTTCCACAGTGAATGAGTAGCAGAGACTTACAGTAAATGATGGTTTTGTGATGGTGCATTTGTGCAAACTCAGGGCTGGAGATTACTTTCTCTACGCGGGAAACATCGATTTATTTCCTGTTAGGGCGCAGGTTTTATTGCGGACTATTATGCCACGTCGGTGGAACACAACTTCACGGCGTGTCGTTCAAACAAAAACACATTATGCCCCGTTGTAAACAATAGTCCGTTTATTTCTCCCGCTCTTTAAATAACCATAAAAGCAATAACGTCCTTCATTGACTGGCAGTATATCGAAGCCTTGAGGGAGCGTTAATGTCTTAGTTTTCCCCTCTAACTGCACGTTTACGGTACTCTTTAGCTTTCAGTCGCAACACCTGCCATTTGGGCTCTCCTAATACAACGTCTATTTCACAGGCACACGATATAATCTGCATGGTTAGCAAAAACTACTAGTGCCTCGTAGACAAACAGCTTTCTCTTGGCATTAGAGATGGGACAAAAGTTCACAATACGCTCGTAAAACCATAAAAAAAAAGACGCTACACGCATAATGTAAGGAATCTTAATTTATATCATCTTATGTAGGAATACCGTGTACACAATTATGTAATAACAATAACAGGAAGTACCCACTAGGAAATGCTCAATTAATTTATCTATTTTTATTGGCTCATTTTATTGGTACCTCTCATTTCTCAATCGTCTCACATGCCAATGTCTCTAATCTCTAGACTAGTGGTTCTCAAAGTGGGGTTCGGGGACCCCCAGGGGTCCAGGATCAAAATCAGTTTTACCACTTTAGGCCTACTGTTGTGAACTTGTACATATGCTATTTTTGGAGAAATAAGAATTTGGAGAAATAAAATGGAATTATTTTGAACATGTTGAACTTAAATCTTCTATTATGGCCGTCTCCGGCACACAATATTTTCAGATAAACTTCCCACGGTTAAATACTATCAATTTGGGGATCCTTGACATAAAAATGTTTGAGAACCACTGCTTTATACAAATGCTGCCTATTATCTGTGTTGTTATCCACATACTGTATGTATGGCACTGTACATCAAGGAATGACTATACCAACTGAGCAGAAACAGGTCTCAATATTGTGTCATCAAGCCAAACTGCATGCATGAATCTATCGCCAAACTAGTTCATATTTGTCTCACTTACGGCCTGTCTCTGTGCTGTATAGGGTATGACCAGGGAAGGTTGGCAAATTCGTGTGTGTGTGTGTGTGTGTGTGTGTGTGTGTGTGTGTGTGTGTGTGTGTGTGTGTGTGTGTGTGTGTGTGTGTGTGTGTGTGTGTGTGTGTGTGTGTGTGTGTGTGTGTGTGTGTGTGTGTGTGTGTGTGTGTGTGTGTGTGTGTGTGTGCGTGCGTGCGTGTGTGTGTGTGTGTATACGTTTGATACTCTTAAACCGAATTGTTATCCTCACCCCAAAAAGTTTGTGACTTTCAGACGTTTTAACATAGTAGATGAGTGCATGTCAAGAAATCAAGCATTTTGATGTCACATTTCTGTTTCTGTGACCTTCAAAGGACCAGAAAATTGCTCTGCGCCAACCAACCCCCTGTTACCAACCCACCTCCGTCTCCCTTACATTTTGATTTATACTGTGTGTGCAAAAACGACAGCCCAAAATAACACCCTCATCATTATCCCTGTCTCACAAGTTTCTTCTTGTATGTGTTCAGCTTCCACCATATGCCGTGAATGTGTGAATAGATCTTCCTGGAGAACTTTGAAGAGAATGTGAGGTATTGTTTTTCCTCTTTTTTGTGATGTGTATCTGTTCCCATGGCAACAGACTCCAAGTATTCAAAGTCCATGCCGACTGCTGATGATTAATAACTCCTCGAGCAGTGTGCTACACTGTCCTCAAATAACGTTTGTGTGGAATGCTGAGACTAATTGTCATAATGGCAACTGTAATTTCAGGTTAATTCAGCGGAGAAGCTGAATGCTACTGTGAAAATGTCTTTAATGCAAAGGGTGTCCTTGCCTGGCTTGTCTCTGTCAGGCTGTGAAGATAAATGGTTCTTTTCGGCTACAAAGGGCCAGAACCTTCCATAACCTGAAACTTTCCAGAACACCGTGAAGTTCTGTGACATATTTTGTTTGTTTACATTTCCATTATAACTAGAACCACCCCTGTAAGGGGAGGTATAGTAAAGAAAATACATTTAAAAGGTGAAAATAGCCGTGTCACATTGCGTTGTGAGTTTGTAGGTCTGCTATATTCGCTATTTAAATATAAGTATAAGTTCTGAATTCTGGGTTCCCAGAAATCAGGGTTAGTACCACCTCCTGAGCAGCACCCAAATTAGGTTCTAAGACAATTTGTGGCACAGCGTGGTTGTCTTCTTCTAGCCAAAAAGACTCATATCTCTCATCTGTGGATGCAGTGGCTTTAAAGTTCAACCGGACATAATCAGGTGTATTGTCAAAGCCACAACATGGATTTCCACTATTGCTACAGCGACGATATCCAGAGTTAAATGGCAATGTACGGCAGAAATGTTGCCTGTTCACAGCAGTCATTTTGATTGACAGGCTAAACACAGGTGTATTTAATGTATGTGTTTCTGTGTTCCAGCTTGAAGTTAACTGTATAGGAGCTGTCCATGCCGATGCCGGTACACAGTGACACATAAATGAAACATGCCCACAGTTAATCTTATTACTACAGAGCTGTGTTTACCTGTCAAAATGTCTGCTGTGCAAAATGGTCTATTACCACAACAAAGACAGAATAACTGCTACATATGAGCACAGTTTTGTATGTAGGCCTACGGGTTTCGTCCTGTATCTCCCTGTGGTAGCACATTGTAGGCTACATTAAATGTGGACAAGCAGCGACCTGTTTTATGCACCACAGAATCACACTGAGTAATAATGTCTTCTACGCTGACGTTTCTTTTTTTTTTGTATTTGTTTTTCTTGTGCTATACAAATACGCTTTCTTTACACTATCGGCTCAGTGAATCTCAGCACTTTCCTGAAATAATGTGAACAAATGTAGCAACTAAATGTTTACATTTCTGTTTTTCATGCATCAGAGGATCAGAGCTACAAAATGCGATATATCTACCGGTAGTGATTGGCTCAATAGTTTTGGAAGCACACTTTATAGAAATATGTAGTTGTGAAAACTGTAATTCTGAGACAAAGATTCTTAGCTCAAAATACATCTTTGGGTTATCATGATTTGATTTAAAAAATGTTGACAATACTTGACCCTACAAATGAATAATGGTGGATTTACTGGACATACATTTAATCTGAATTATGAACACAAATGAAATAATTCACCTTTAAGCTTTCATTTGAGTTTAACTTTTTAGTTTAGTTCAACACAGCGCTCCTATAATTGTACAGGCATGGTGTGCCACCAGCCCAATGAGAACCCCCACCAGGCCAATAAAAACAACAAACCCCACCCCATTTTTATGCCAAAACGTATGCCAAATCCAGAAAGAAATAATCATTTGCGCTTATTTGCAGAGTTTATTTTATGCAGCTTATCCTTGTGATCAGTTTGGGGTTTGTTTAGGGATTTTTCAGTACACACCAGCAGGCCTGAAAAAGAAAAAAAGAATTCTAGGGGAAACACTGCATCCCCAATACTTCTATCATGTTCCTTCATCAGTCAGAAACTACATTCGCAGAGAGTAGCCGACCTACAAGCTCACAACGCGTCGTATGTAGATTGCCATCACCTGGATACCACTGTATAGCCATGGGGGACCCCGGTCAACTAAGTACATAGGGTTTAAGTTGTTAACTTTATTTTGTGGTTAATCTATTTTTATTTGGACTTAACATGACAGAAGAGACAAGGGACAATCTTGACAAGACAATCCTTAGAGCCCTGTCGCTAGCAGGAACAGCAAAGCCCATAAAATAGTCCACAAAATAACCATTGTGGCTTCATCTATAAACCTCCAGTATTTCAAAACTTTGGTTGAAACATAATTCTGCAATCTAGACACAACATTTTTTAGCAAGCAGTCAGCATGTAGCCACATTAGTTTTAGGAAAAAAAAAAACTTTTAAAAAACACTGAGATTTAAAATAAATGAATAAATACAAATAAAAAGCACTGCTGTGTGTACTGTATGCACCCCTCATCTCCAACCATTCCAAAAAAATACCCTGGCAGTGCAGAGCAGTGGTTCACACCAGCAGGGGTGCCCTGCCAAGCGGCTGAGCCCTCCAGGAGGGCATCAAGCTGCAGAAGCAGGCAGGGCTTTAGACCTCTCCTGGCACTAGCCCTCACCCAGCAGATCAAAGACCCAAAGCTAAAGGGGGTCTTGTACATGCAGGCCCTCGGCAGGGGTGGAGATCGGTCAGGAGACTGGCCATAAGGGGGGTTTCAAGGGCTGGATCAGAGGATAGGTGCACTTTTAAATGAGGTGATGTCTTTTCTCACAGTACCTACTGAACAACGATTAACCTACGCCTTTCTTTTCCCGGAGAAGCAGGGCAACAGATCATTGGAATAAAATTAAAAAAAGTTATTTAAAATGCACATTTATAGGCCAATATTGAACCAAGTCAATACACTACGTACAACACGCAACTTCCTCCACTCCACTGCCATAATTATTAATACCCGACAGGCTGCTTTTTCAGCAGTTATGGTGAACTTCATTTCCATATAACTCTTTTGAAAAAAGCAACTGATATTGTTGTCTAGATAATGGACTGGTGTTAGTGAATTGGCAGTATAGAAGTAACTTTGGATTTACTGTTAAATCACACAATGTCAATTGGTAACAGTTTATGTTAATAGCCAGGTAAATACTATGAAATATCATTATGTTATATAACATGTGTACAATGGAGGCTTGATTGCGGTACTGCTCTGGATGAAGGTGCTATAGAAATGCAGGCTATTTACCATGATTGGAGAGTCCATTTACCATCTGTGCATAAATGAATATATTCCATTGTACTGAAAACTACATGAGTCTAATTTAAGGAAAAACTACTTTACAGTGCTGACAGTTTGACCCCTGCAGGAATGCATTCAATAGTTAGTATTTGCCAACAGATTACACTACATAGGACTTAACCACTTAAGCCACTATGTAATGTACTTCGTTGTATGACAAACAGCGGAAATGGCTGATCTAAATGCTCACAAAGTGTTTTATCACCACGCATTGTTTGTGAGCTTACACATCTGCTATTTCAGGAGAGAAATACGTTTCTGTGATATTGTGAAGATTACAAATTGATACTGTATGTTATCAAACATATCAGACAGTCTACATTTCCCCCAAAAATGCATGTATTTAATAGAGTCTGACCAGAAGCAGGGATAAAACATATCCCCACCGATGATAAACCCCCCCCCCCAAAAAAAAAAAACCTGTAATGACCAGAGGTGGGGATATCAAATGGATCCCCCCTCAAGAAAATCGATATGTTCTCCATGGAGTCAGTGAGTTTCCTCTCTGTTGTGTAGGCAGAAGATAAATAGCCGACTGTCACGTGGACAGACCCTGCCCACATGCATAAATCAAGGTAAAGCGAGCCAGAGGTTCCTTTACGATGCATCGCAACCGCGCTGCCATGCGGTCAGTCTTAGCAGAGATTTGTGTGCAGCCGGGATTATTTTGCATATACTGGCAATTGCACGGAGGAGGAAGGTTGTTCAAAGGTTACATCTGTACCTTTATCCCCCTCGCAGAGTAATTGGTTCGGAAAATGAGTTTGTCCACAGACCAGGTTTAATTGGAATTAAACACCGATATATGGAATTGTACACAGCTCCTGCTGTTTGATTAACTAGCTCTATAAATGTCCGCTGAGGTAATCGCATTAGATAAAAGCGTGTGTGTGTGTTTGTGTTTGTGTGCGCGTGCATGCGTGTGTGCGTATTTGTGCATCCTGTGTGCAATGCATCCCTATAAGAGTACCTGCAGACTACACAGCCTGGTGCATACTGCACACACCAGTCTCAGTTAACCCATTCCACCCAAGGTCAATGTGATGTGCAATTAGATCCGGGCACAGGGGACATTATCACTCCATTTTTTCCTCGCTGCCTTCTAATGATCTGGTCCTGTCTGTCTACCGTGTGCCTGATCTCTCACCACCAGACCCGTGAAGCCCGTCAACTGGTAATGTGATGTTATGAACCACCCGTTTGAACTGAAACTACAGCGTCAAGACTATGGAGAAGTCGTTCGGAGACGCGTGTGATATATTAGCCGCACCAGATGCTGACATTTATTTCTGATGCCCTTACCTGCTTGTAAATCTGTAATTAACACAGCCGATCCTTGTGTGTTGCTAAATTAAATCAAAGGAGATCTAAGGGACGACTCATTCCTTTATTGATGATGGCCCTCAATTAATTGAGCGCTCTTGAACCATCAATCTTGGCTCGGCGGCACACACCTGTTTGAGTAATTAGATGTCGTGCGCAGGCCGACGGCAGCTCTCCAATGGGTTTCATCACAGATATTATGAGGGAACAAACACAGACTGTAATGCAGTCAACGGTGGAAGAAGAATTCAGATTTTGGTCTGACATAAAAGTAGCAATAACACAGAGTAAAAATACTTGTAATCGTAAAAGTCCTGAATTCAAAATCTTACGTATTAGCACCACATTTTAGAAGATTTTTGATTCATAATTTGATTAATTATTAACAATCTAAATCTGCAAAATAACTAGAAACTAAAAGTGTCAAATAATTGTTTTGGAGCAAAAAAGTACAGCATTATATGAGTAGAAGTATAAAGTATCAACACATGGAAATAATACCCATGTAAAGTAAAAGTACCTAGAAATTGTACTTAAGTATGGTACTTGAGTAAATAAATGCAGTTTATATTAATATCAGCGGCAAATGAATGCAATGCAGAAAAGTCCCATCATGGAAACTGTAGGTTTAACTTGAACACATCTATTAATGTCCATTACTGAGGATGGCAGATGCAGAGTCAGCAGCAGTGTTCAGTTCTTTGGCTAATAGAATTCCTACCAAAAGGCAGTGCAATCGGAAACCTGTGATGTTTTAATTCAATATTCCCAGCGAGTGGCAATACTTCCAAGACATTTTATGAAACCCAATTATAGCCTCATTATTTGCTATTTTAATTATTTTTGAACCATTAAAGAAAATCCGTCCACCTCCAAAAGTTTCTGGCCATTGAGCGATAAATGAACCAGCATATGATGATCTCAGCTCTGTCTCTCGCCTAAGGGTTCAAAGAACTCCTTCATGACTAGTAATTTCACCCCCCCCCACCCCACTCCCCACCCCAAGAAAAAAGTACAGCACCGATGCAGTCCTGGGATGTGATGTATTCGAGGCCATAACATTCATGCGCTATTCTCTGTGGTGGAGAACCATTTGGGTAGCGTGCCGTGCACTGGCCCGAATCACCAGCCTCGCTGCTTCCTGAGAGATGTGAGGCACGTATTAGTGTGTTAGACAGATTACTGCAGGCTCTTCAACACAGGCTTGAAGTGGGGTGTTTCTGTGGGACAATGACATTACGTTGGTGCATGGGGTGGCGTGTGTGTGTGTGTGCATGTTTGTGTGCGGGTGGGGTGGGGGGGGGGGGTGTGCAGTGACTCCAGAGAGCTTGGCCTCAGGGGAGATCACGGCTGGGGGCAGGGCTTGAAGGGTATGGGACGTCGATGACGAGAGGAGTGGTATAGGTCGGGGAAGAAGATGAAAGAAGGGCGATGAGAAGAATGAGACGAGAGAGGGGCGGCGTCTTCAACAGGGGGTCCGGGACCCCTAGGAGGTCCTCAGAGTTACTACAGGGGGGCCGCCCGATCTTTGTGTGATATGGATTTTTTTTCTACCGCTTCGACCCTAGAATCCCAATTCTGAGCGAACATTATATTATAGCCAAAAGTAGCAGATCTACAAGCTCGCGCTGCGAGGCGTTGTGAGCTTGTAGATAGGCTATTTTCGGCAGAGACGTTCATCTCTCTCTCAGCTAAGGGGTCCTTGGAGACCCCTGTTCTAAGACGTATCTATGAAATATGACTCTTCATCACAGACTTCCTCAGAACTCTCTACCTTCCGGAACTCCTGACCTCCTGGATGATTATCATCAGAGGACCACCACTCCAGCTCCCCTCAGCAGAGAGTTCAGCGCCTCCTGTACGAACCAGGATATCTGGCCTTTACAACCCAGCTACCCCCCCATATCGTACAGGGCTCATATCGTAGACATCTCGGTTCAAGTTAAACAGTAATCGGACTCCATTGCAGCAGGTCCTCGTCTTAGACAAGGGGTCTTCAACAGTAACTCTGAGGACCCCCTAGGGGGTCCTCAGAGTTACTACCGCCAAATATTTGTGTGATGGGACACATTAGCCGTAAATACCAGATCTACAAGCTCACTGCGAGGCGTTGTGAGCTTGTAGATCTGGTATTTTCGGAGAGTTGGAGTGAAGGGAAAAAAGAGCCAATGGTCAAGTTGACTAAATATTGAGGGTTTAAAAGGTTAACTATCTGAAAATACACATTAGCATGAATCCAACTATCTATGAAATCTATGAAAAAGTTTAATCTGCGACACAATTTTATACAACATGTAGTGGGGGGTTCCTGCTTCATCTGTCTCTCAGCCAGGGGGTCCTTGGGCTGAAAAACTTTTGAAGACCCCCCCGTCGCCCATTACTTTGAGTATAGTATTTCTTCACGGTCCTTACTGGCAGTGTGCTGGTCTGATCGGTCCAGCAGTTTGTGAGATTATCTCTGGACACACGGAGTGACACACACGGACCGACCCACTTTCAGCACAGGGCGGCTATAATAGCGTCTTGCAGAGCCACGCCGTTAACAAGACGAGTGGAAGGAGCGACGATGAGAGGAGCAGCTACAGGGCAGGGGGGGGGGGGGGGAGAAGTATAATGAGAGGAGAATGAAGGAGAAGAGTGAGGAGAAAGAGAGAGAGAGAAAAAAAAGGAGAAGAGCAAAGCAGAGAAGAAAGCAGAGAAAAGGAGTGGAGTGGCCAGGAGAGCAGGGTTGGAGCAGATTGAGGCTCCAGGGATGAGCACTGAAGTGGCTGACTGAGAAACTAGCTGCAGGGAGGCTTGCTCCACTGCTCTCCCTGTGTGCTAGAAAAGAAGGCAGAGATGGAAGTCATTCCCTGCACACGTGTGTGTGTGTGTGTGTGTGTGTGTGTGTGTGTGTGTGTGTGTGTGTGTGTGTGTGTGTGTGTGTGTGTGTGTGTGTGTGTGTGTGTGTGTGTGTGTGTGTGTGTGTGTGTGTGTGTGTGTGTGTGTGCGCGCGCGTGTGTGTGTGTGTGCGCGCTCGCGCGTGCTTTCATGTGTGTTTTGTGTGAGCAGTATGGTATGCATGTGCACTGATGCATATGCATATGCTTATACTGTAGGTGTGTGCACATTAAATGGCCATGTTCAGTAAGTATGTCTGTGCTTGCACATTTAAGTGTGTGTGTGTGTGTGTGTGTGTGTGTGTGTGTGTGTGTGTGTGTGTGTGTGTGTGTGTGTGTGTGTGTGTGTGTGTGTGTGTGTGTATGTATTTGTCCTGTCATTGAAGGTCCCATGCCAGCCACTGGTGCAGTGTTGCGTGGCAAAGGAGCTCCGCAGAAAAAAGGGGGAAAAACTGTGTGTTTGGGGTTTTTATGTGTATTTAGTTCAGGGGACCTGTGTGTGTGTGTGTGATTGTGTGTGTGTGTGTGTGTGTGCGCGCGCGCACGCTTGCGTGCTCGAGTCAGTCATTGTGCATACACGTCCATGTGTTCGGGTGAACGTGGTGTTAAGCCACCGCAATTGCACTCCGCGAACCCTTCATGACTGGCTCTTCAAAAGCAATTACCCCCCAAAAAATCCCAAAGTATGCGGTGTCTGTTTACCATGAAAGTGACCTGCCATTCAGAATTTCAATTATCAGCCTGTGGGCCCATGTGTGGCTGCGTGCTAGCAGCTAGCGCGCCAACCAGACGCAGCGATGGAAGGGAACAATGCTATCAGAAGTCTAGCGCTGATAAGGTCCAGCGTGCCGTGCAGCCAGACACCCGCTCTGCTTTACACACTGGATGTCGTCCGCTGTCAGGCAAGAAACCATGTATGTCCCGGAAACCGTTACTTTTCAGGAGAGAACCATATGTTCCAATTGATCCAATGTAGTTATTACATTATTTAAAGGTAGGGTATGTGATATTTTTTTTTGTTAAAAGGTTAAAGTACTATATTCTGCTAGTAATCATTGCTACAGAGCGTTTGTTCGGTCACAGGGGTCTCTCCAGCTCTCTGGTAAACAGAATGTAAATACATTTTCAGGTAGGTGAGAACATTTAAGCAGATCAGGAGAGAGCACTGAAAATGCATTTTCTGTTTAATAAAGAGCTGGAGAGACGTGGAGACTCCTTTTACTGAACAAACACTCTATGAGTACTATCAGAACATAGAGCTATTTAACACTTATTTTAACCAAAGTAAATCACTTACCCTACCTTTAAGTCACAAGCTTTTGTTTAGTCACTTTAACCCATTAAGACCGGGAACACATCTGTGTCATTTTAAGATTTCTTTGGCTATTCAAAAATAGCAGATAGCAAGCTCATAGCGCGGCACCGAGCGCCGCACTATGAGCTTGTAGATCTGCTATCTTTGGAAAAATCGTGAAAATGTGCAGGAGGTGCAAATCTTTAAATATATATTTTTTTAAAGCGAACATTTTTAACTAAAATCTTTGCTTCTCTGGGTCCCTGGAACAAAATAATTTGGTCCGCGGCCAAATATAACATATGATTTTGGGGGTCCTTGACATGAGAAGGTTTTGAACACACCACACAACATACGTTTTTTCAGAAAACTGTTATACGGATAACAGAATACGGATGCTGGGATTAAGTGGTTAATCTTTAACCTCTTCATTGGTTAAATATTTATAAAACGTAGTCACAAGCTTTTGTTAATGCTTTTCATTGGTAAAATATTTATAAAACTGACTCAACTACTTTCATTTTCAAAAATCTTTCAAGACAGCATAAATAGCCGATTGACAAGCTCACAACTCATCGCAGTTTGACGCGCTGTGAGCTTGTAGATCGCAGATCTTTTTCTACTTTTGCGCGACCCTCTTGTACGACCGCGTAATATACGAAGAACATAAAAAGTTGAAGTACGGAGATACGAGGTTTCTGCACAACAGCAACGATATGAGAAATGACTGCATCTTACCAGATAAGACACACATTAGAACACTTAAAGTGTTTTCCTATAGAGTAGCCGTCATCATACGGTACGGGGGAGTTGCTATCAACGCCTCGGGTAATGAGGGAGAGAGGAGACGAGGGAGGTAGGGAGGGAGGAGAGGAGATGATAGAGGAGGAATGAAACAGAGTTTAGGGGCGGATAAGGCAGTGCTGGGTGCTTTACGTTTATCCTGTGCATGTAATCATGGAACTGGGTTGATCAAGCTTTTTCAACTCTCACCCACCCACATGAACGGACACACACGGAGATACAGTGGTGGAAAGTAACTAAGTAGATGTCCTCAAGTACTGTACTTAAGTACAATTTTGCGGTATTTGTACTTTACTTGAGTATTTCCAATTTCCAATACTTTTACTTCTACTCCACTACATCTCAGAGGCAAATGTTGTACTTTTAATCCACTTATTTGAAAACTTTATTTACTAGTTACTTTGCAGATATAAATCATTACATTATAAAACAAACATTAACCACTTTAGTCCTATTTCATATTTAGGCTATTTTAGCAAGCTCACAACCAAATAGGGCGTATAGCATTCAACACAATCACTTCAGACCTGCTAATTTTGCTATTGTTGGCTTTTTTTTATGAATGCACCTTTTTTTCTGCCTATAATGATCAAAATAGAGATGGTCGATGGAGCCAGGTCGAAAGTGAATTCCTCATTGAACCCATGCATGGACACAACAAGCAGGCGGCTTTGAACTTCAGGACAGCTGTAAATTCAAGGGGAATGCTAATGACGCCAATAAACCATTAAAAAAGTGTCTGAAACCAATCTGCAATTCCAAAATATTCAGGTATAAAACTTCAAGGTCAGGTCTAAATCAGGTGTGTAATAAGTGTTTCTTGCAATGATGAATTGTTTTCCGCATCTGGAAGGCGGTTGGTGCCAAGGCAAAGCCAGTGGCGTGCACAGACATTTTGAGGGGCAGGAGCTCAAGTAAATTATACTTTTTTTGGTTTACTTGGTCTGCTCTTTTTTCCCTCTACACCTACAGTATACCTCTTTGCCAAAATTAGCCGATCTACAAGCCCACAACGCCTCGCGCTGCGAGGCGTTGTGAGCTTGTAGATCTGCTATTTTTGGCTAAAGTTCTCCTCAGAAAAGGGATGCTAGGTAGATTTTGACCCCTGCTGTAAACTGAAAAAAAAAACAAAAAAAAAACCTTTTTTTCAAAAGGGCACTTCTGGTCAAGAGGGCAAAGGGCAGGTGCTCTAGCACCACCTAGAGTCTATCTGTGCACGTCCCTGGGCAAAGCACACACAGTGCAGTCATTGCCAAGGAGACTGCAGTGTAGCATGCGGCGCACAGGGCCCATTGTACCATTTCACAACAGCGTTGCCAACAATAGAACAATTTATTGCTTTTACTGTATGTTGTATTGCAGATGAATCTGTAGCAGCGAGGCTGCAGCAAACGCGTGGCGTGAGCATCACAAGTAATATGCTGGCCCTGCCCTGCTGTGAGTAATTCATTTGGAGGGTGTTGACTCATTCATTAGAAACAATATCCATCACCGAAGAGGCCCCACATCCCCATACCACACACTTGAATAATGATTTGCATGTTAATGAGAAAGACCGGGAACCAAACTTCAATCCGCCGTATACATCAAACAATGATCACGTTGCTTTACAGAATGTTTTGTTTTTGCTCAGAATAAGTGTCATAAGAACTGTTTGATGCTGGCTCAAACGCTATAGTACTGCCAGCATGACATATTTTCAGGCCTGCGAGCACTGTGGCTCTAAAGCCTAATTTATACTTAGCTGCGTGCTGGTGTCTACAAGCTCAGCGTCAGCTTGTAGTTCTGCTACTTTCAGTGTGCAACATGGGTGTGCAACTAAGTATAAATCTGGCATAAGGATGGGAATATCGGTCAAACTCTTTGGTCCCAAAGAAGATTATCTTGAAGAATACTGGCTTGGATTGCAGTGGAATTAGCTATGAAGCATCATGCTCCCTGGAGGATAAATCCCTGATGACGCCCAAGGCCTTTCCTCCAGCACCACATACCCTTAAGCCAAAATTTCGAACACTTTCGTCCCTAACAAAAATATCAAAAAAATGTAATTAAATAATACTGGCTGGTTTGCCATGGGATGTTTTGTGCACCTTCTGCTCCATGGAGGATGAACCCTCATGATTTTGGTGACACCACCATGAATTTCGCCTGGCATCGCCCACACTCCAGAAATTCCACTCGTTTAGTATTTAAAAGGCACTTTGAAGCTTTTTCAAATTACAGCTCTACTTTAAAGCTTTTGAGGTTCAAAGGATGGTAATATTGGATGTAAGGAGTATAAGTACAGTATATATGTTTTTTCTAAAATAATTTCTAGATAAGATAACCTGACGAAGGTCTGTGTACCCAAACGTTTCCAATAAATACATTTTTAATTGCAAGTGAAGAAGAGAGTGTGCGAGAGCCCTTTGATGTGAAATCATTTCTAAAAAATATATAAAATCCATTAGGAAACCTTGAAGTTGACTGATACCATTACACTCTGGACTTTGAAAGTAACACTGAAGCAATAATGACTATCACTGCATGCATAATAACTTTCTCCACACATGAATCATAACGAACGGCCTGAAAGATGCCTGCAATCTGCTTTTTTATGAATACTTTTTTATTTTAACCAAACTGTTATGGTAGAGCATGTTGAGCAATGATGACAGGGTGATTGGACTTCACAACATTCACCCTGAAGGGGTTTATTTCTCAATAATGACCTGCTCACCATTCATTATCCCGCATAATACATGGCTACTTAATAAAGCAATAAATAAATTGACAGAAAATGTAATACAACAATTTCATTGGTTTTAAAAGGATTTAATTGCTCACGGTAAAGAAAGATAGCCATTAGATTATGCCAGATGCATCCAGTGCAACAGGTCGACTTGCAAAAGGAGGTGTTGATCAAATATTAATCAATATTCTGTAACTGCGTTGCCTATTTTTCACCTCAAATCTTTTCAAAAAAACATTTCTTTAGTGTTCCGTTTAGCAGTCATCTATTTGTTTACATGGCTGCCTGCCTTGTTGAATAAGCAACCAAGCACAGCGGATTGACTGATTAATTTGATTAAGGTGCGTTAACTCTGCAGCGGTCTGTTATTTTTTCATTAATGAAAAATAACAAACCACTGAATTCAGTGGGTGAAATTGAACCATCAGAATCAAGCATTCAACCAAGCCGTGTAATAATACAATGTAACCAGTGGTGGTAAAAGTACTCAAAAATAGTACTTAAGTAAAAGTATCAATACTGCAATGTAGAAATACTCTGTAAGGGCACGGTCACACCAAAATATGGTTGCCCGCTGTTAAACTCAGGTTGTGCGCGGCCGACACAAGTATATAAATAAAGTGTCTAGTCATAAATAGTCTTTACTTGGCCCAGAAAAAGGCAAATAACCACATCATTACAGCTAGCAGTTGAAACTGTTCCCCATAACAATAGCATGCCATTATTAATCATTAAATCACCCATTCATATCGCTGTTGTCTCTGCAAGTAGAAGGAGAGTAATCTCACCAAATGGAAAACAGACACCATGAAAACACATTTCAATAAGAGCAGCAAATGAACAATTTGACACAAAAAAAAATAAAACTGAATCCAGCATGGCTCAATCAAACCCAGATCCAAGGTGGAAGACAACATGGTTGGCTTAAAAAAAGCTATGCTTCTTACATTGTCAGAGAACAAAAATAGTCCCACAATAGATTCTAGTTACAGTTCAGTTTTTAAAGGATTATTATGCTGTGGTTTTATGCACCGAATACGAATACTTTTGTGTTGGCTGCTGCCTTTTGCTAACCCTAACCCTTTTGATTCATTTATGTAACTTCGTTCTCGTTATTTGAATTTGTTTTATTTTAGCATATTAAAAATGTCTCTTTATTAAGATTTTTTATTGTGTTCAAATGTCATTTTATTTTACACTTTTTCTTAACGTTCTTAAATGATTTTGTCTAAAGCACTTTAAATTGCCTTGTTGAAATATGCTATAGACCAGTCGGTTCCAAATATGTCCTTTCCTTGCCTGATTGTCAGATGCCAGATGATTTTGGGAGTTACAGGTACAATGAGTAGTGGGGTTATCTAAGGACCTCAGTCAGTCAGTCAGTCAGCTAGCCAGTTAACCAGCCAGTTAACCTGCCAGCCAGCCAGCCAGTCAGGCAGCCAGCCAGCCAGCCAGCCAGCCAGCCAGTCAGCCAGCCAGTCAGTCAAGTACATTGATTCGTACCAGTTGCCAGTCTGTGTTTGTTCTTTGCCCTCTGGTCAAACTCTTCAGTTGGTAGAGCGGAAATGTGATCTGACAGCTCCCATTACACAGGACAGCGGAGGAGTTATTTATCTATCTGTCCCCAGCAAGGTCAGTGAGAGAGAGAGAGAGAGAGAGAGAGATAGAGGGAAAGAGAGACATTTAAAGACAGGCAGAGAGAGGGGGATAAAAAAAAGAGCGACAGAGGGCTGGAGCTGGGCTGTTAAAACGACAGACCACATTTCCCATTTCCACTGATTCCATGAATGTGCAATGGTAATTCAGCTTGCGATAACGCACGCCCAGGCCATAAACCAAAAAAGCACCGTCTGTGATTTGCTGTCATTAAAATCCAAATTGACCAGTGATTACAGAAGATTAGAGTATAGCAATAGCTTTACCGACGTAGTTTTGACTGAGAGTCCTATCTTTGAAGAAAGTTCTGATTATGAAATCAATGTTGTGATTATGTGGGACTGCTCGATAACTTTATGCCTAGAACGGCGCCCGTAAGGAGCCCCATTTGAAAGGGAATTATTCCGGCCAATCTGTTTCCATCATAGGCTACCCAAATGAGCTTTGGATGATTGCACCGGGCCGTCTTTATTTGAAGTGAAATGGTGTTTTAATGTTTAATCAGGTTAGATCAGACTGACTGTGTTATGAGTGGTGTGGTTCTGTGGGGCAAGGTGACTTCAATCACTCTTCCTTTATTTTATTTTTTTCATTTTTGGCCTGGCGCTGACTGCGATTGTGGTTTGGTTCGGATAAATCACTTTAATGTGTTTCTACATCTAGCTTTTAAAATATGATTGTGGCTTTTTTTCTCTAGACAAACGATGACGTCCATAAACGTAGAGTGAGGATAAAGTATTTATTTATTATACTTTTTGGAGCCGTCTGGACATTTCGGAATGAAATATTGGGGATATTGGATTGAAGCATGGCGGCAGAGAGGTAGACAGATTTGGCGTCCTATCTGCTTACATTCAGGCCTATCTTCAAGGTAAGCCCCATCTTCAGGGCATAAATTCACCTCATTTACGTAGAAGGTATAAAATATACGGTGTACGGTATATATAGTATGAATTTCATACCACAGGTACCTTTGCCTGGAGGTGATGCTTAAAAATCCGGCGGGCTCTCTCTCTCTCTCTCTTCTTAATCTCTGAACCAATTTACCACAGACCGTAGAATGTAGAGAGAAGCTTGACAGAGTCGGTCAAATCCCTGTCTGCACCGTATTGGGGGCATAAGGGAAAAAAATGAGGGCAAAAGATAGGTGTGCGTGTGTGTGTGTGTGTGTGTGTGTGTGTGTGTGTGTGTGTGTGTGTGTGTGTGTGTGTGTGTGTGTGTGTGTGTGTGTGTGTGTGTGTGTGTGTGGAGGAGTGGGGGGGGAGAAGAGGGAAATAGATACACACTATGGAGACACAGTCAAATAAAACAGTTACATAGATAAAGAGAGGGACAAATATAGACAGAAATTGGAAACGTGACAAAGAGAGGGAAACATACGGTAGGGAGACAGTGAGTCATGGATGGATTGAGAAAGACTTATTATATACATTCAAGACTGGATGCTTAGGGTGCATCCTGCCTAGGGTGCATCCAAAGGGGAGAAATATATATATGTATATACTGTATATAAACATAGCACAACATTTTTGAAAATTGTGTTTGGTAGATTATTTCTCTATTGTAACAACGCTTCTTCCTTTCATACCGTTGGAGAGCCAGTTTATTGCATTTATTGCCAGTTTATTACATTTAATACTAACATGCATGTGTGGGTACGCTTTGCTTAAAAGCCAGCAAACCACCTGGAAGAGTCACAAAGGCCAAACAGTAAAAGCTTCTCTCGTTAGCTAAAACACCACCGACTGAGGTGACATATTTATAACATTGCCCATCTCATCTATTCGTAATTGGATCCTGGCTCTGTAAAATAAATTAAAAAAAAAGAAACATTTTATTATGTTTGATAAGCAAAGTTTTAGAAGTGGGTCCAGTCACATTGGCCCCCGGCATGTATTTTCCATTTACAAAGCCATTAAATTGATTAAAAAGAATAATGGTGAATGGGGATGGGCAAGATGAATATGTTTGTCACTTCCTAACTTGATACTTCTTCTGAGGTGGCTGCCAAGTGCTTTTTAACAACTGGTGTTATTATATTATATAACAATAATAAAAAATTATATAAAGGCAATAAAAATGTGGTGGTCGGTGCAAATGGAGAGCCCCCAAGAAAAACACCACCTTTTAACAGAACTCCAGAACCAGGCAGACGGACTAATGGCTTTGAAAAAACATTACATTATGGGGATGGAGTAATTATTTCAAATATTATGCAGAGAGAGAGGGGGCAGGAGAGAGAGAATAAAATAAAAAGACAGAAGGGTAGAATTACAAACCGGTGGCACGTTTTGCAATTTATCCAAAATAAATTAGATGTCAATTATGAGCACAGACGTGTGTCAGCAGCAGTTAAACTCATGATGCCTACCATATGCTGACACGTTGTGTTGCAGTGGGATTATAGACTCAACCACTCAAACAGCTATAGCGTAGCAGCGACATGCATGTCAAAGTCTCTTAGTCGTAAATAAGCGTGCCTCTTCAGAAGAGATTATCTGTGCGTTGACATAGGCTTATTGAACTTAAAAAAAAAGAAAAATTGCTGTCAGAGCCTGTGTCTGCATGTGCATGTGTATGTGCAAGCGGGCATCCGTGTGCGTGTGTGATAAGAGCCTTGGTTCTCAAAGTGGGGTCCGGGGACCAGTGGTGGAAAAAGTATTGACATTTTTTTACTTAAAGTTATACAATGCAGGTCCACAAATAACGATTTTTAGCAGCCTCTGCTGGTCATTACCGTCACTGCAGGCTGTTCGTTTATTCCTCTGTTACCCAGAATTCCATTTGTTTTCACCGGAAGACGGAAGCGTTTCAAAAAGCGTTCTTTTAATTGTTTTATACGATCTGTGGATCGTTTCTCTTAGCCAGTGGAGCTTTAGTTACCGTGAGCTGTGTTTTCTTTTTCTGTTGTTTTTCGATCTTCAAATCATACAATCTCTTAAAAACAGCGTGAGTTTCCTTTTTGCTATTAGCGCGGCAGTGCCTGGTCAAACAGGAAACCGGTGCGGTAGTTCCTGGCCAAACAGGAAACTGGTGCATTTCCGCTTCCGTTTTCCGTCCAGATGACGTCATTTTCGCGGGAGAGTCTCCCCCGACACCGTTCAATAGAAAATATATAAATAAAAGGCTTTCGGGGGTGAAATTCATGGAGTGGGTGTTGTGAAACATTTGCCACTCACAAAATATACACAATTTAACTTTAGTTTTATTGAAAAAGTTACCTAGTATTACTTTAAGTAAAAGTATCAATAGCACAATGTAGAAGTACTCTGTTACAAGTGAAAGGCCTGTGTTCAAAATGTTACTTGAGTAAAAGTACAAAAGTATTGGCATCAAAATATACTTAAAGTACCAAAAGTAAAAGTACAAAAATGTTTGAAAATAGCAGATCTACTGTACAAGCAGATCTACAAGCGATGCGACGCGTTGTTCCAGGAGGTCCCCAGCAAAAGTAGTTTGTGGAATAGTTGTCTGGCTACGCAAGACTAGAGCTTACACAGTTTAAGTGATTCATTCATAAGCTCCTTGTCCCCTCCCTAGAAATGTAGTGTAGTAAATAATTGTCTTTGACATGTAGTGGAGCGAAAGTCATCCCGAGTGAAAGTCATCCCAAAGTACAAATATACTTTTTTTTTAAAAGTACTTAAGTACAGTGCTAAAATAAGTGTACTTAGTTACTGTCCACCACCGGCGGCCTGTGATGGGAAACAGAATTGATGAATAAAAGCAGCAGCGTTGGCACAGGCCCTGGGCTGATGCTGGCAGGGTATGGATCAGGACAAGACTAATGCCAGAGCGGCGGCCGCGCGGTGCTTTCAATTACATGAAACGTTACAGATGCAATTTGTAAGATCTTAATCGTTAAAATACCCTTGAAACGTTAGCATGAATCAAGAGAGATCAATAACCAAATCTCCTGCTTAAACAGATCATCATCATCGTCATCATCAATTAAAAAAAACTCCTACGGTGCTTTCACAGACAGACAGGTAGATATATACTGTATGTATATATACCTAGATACTGTAGACAGACAGACAGTGGACCGACCAGTGGTGGAAAGTAACTAAGTACATTTACTTAAGTACTTGAGTATTTCCAATTTCCAATACTTTTACTTCTACTCCACTAAATCTTGCATCCAAATATTGTACTTTTACTCCACTACAATTGTTTGAAAACTTTAGTTACAAGTTTCTTTGCAGATATAAATGATTACGTTAAACATACATCAACCACTTTAGCCATATTTTATACCTATGATATTTGAAAATAGCCGATCTACAAGCACAGAACGTGTCGCATCGCGAACTGTTGTGAGCTTGCACAAACTGCCTATGTTAAGCTGGTCTAATCAATGAGTCTCTACTGCAGCCGTAAAACACTGCCAGTTGCTCTTCGAGTCAAGGAAGAGAAAACTAACAACTAGCCGGGGACCACGCAGACAAAGCTACGCCCACTGTTGTTGTTTTTTAGGACATACAGTACCTTTACTGCCTTTACCATGACGACTGAATGCCTCCGATTAGGAATCGCCATCCTTGGCATTAGTTCTATGCAATGCAGGCTGTTTTTTCGTGATCTCCAAATTTTTACCACCCACCCCCAGCCCACACAAAATTAGAACGTCACCAGACTACACTGGCAGTAGGTTGCTAAATAGCTAAATAAATATTCCCCCCCGACAATCAGCCTTACAGTATGAACAAACAAGCCAGGAACCCCCTACTGCCAACCAGGAAGACCCACTCTTAGTCTTAAGTACCCGTCGTACACAAGCTCTAACAACAAAGAAACCTTGAACGTTGAATATATAGGGGTTGTTAAGACGTTAAAAGGCTCCTGCCTTTAAGGGCCCATGCAGCATGGCTCTTGGCCTGGCCGAGGGGAAGGTACACCACACCATTCTGCTGCCGCAGTACCCTTGACAGTGTCCCCACCACGTACTGCCACAGCTGGAGAGCACGAGTGACCGACGAGAGCCTTGTGTTTTCATAGGGGAGGCCGATGTTTACGAGGCAGGGGAGCAGCGTGGGACCAGGGGGGACGTTTCTATCTGGGACAGGGCATCCGTTTTTTTTCCCGACCAGCAAAAAATGCATCCAACCTAATGAATCTGCTGGGAGGGAATCAACTTTAACGAGCTGAGGCCCACGTGAGCAGCGACGGCAAGGAGAAGAGAGAAGGAGAGGAGAGGAGAGGAGAGGAGAGGCGTGATGGGGGGAGGGAAAGAAAACGCAACGATAAGAAAGATGGGGATGGTTAGACCCCTCGTTAATAAGCACACTGTAACAAATAAAGGCCTGTCAGGGGAGGCCTGGAGGGTGGTTCACTCGCTCTTGCGTGTGTGTGTGTGTGTGTGTGTGTGTGTGTGTGTGTGTGTGTGTGTGTGTGTGTGTGTGTGTGTGTGTGTGTGTGTGTGTGTGTGTGTATCGTCACACCTGGCTGCCCAGCGCCGCCCAAACCGTGGTGCGTCCTGATTTGCCGAACAGAAAGTTGGACGGCAAACTTCTGATCTCGGGTTTATTTTTTTATTTTTTTATGTGACCTGGACAACTTTAACAAGTCC
Organism: Gymnoscopelus microlampas; assembly: GCF_963454915.1. Classification (NCBI taxonomy): domain Eukaryota; kingdom Metazoa; phylum Chordata; class Actinopteri; order Myctophiformes; family Myctophidae; genus Gymnoscopelus; species Gymnoscopelus microlampas. The sequence continues at coordinate 35,139,519 of NC_139949.1, forward strand.
ACTGGCACAGTTTAGGTAAATGGCTGGCATTTATAACACATGTCATGGTGACTTTGCGGTGACTGATGTGTTGTAATGGGTGCGGCAATAAAATGAATGGGGGCAATTTAAAATGAACCACAAGGGCACAGCGACCAGGTCGTCTTCCTGTGCCTTGTGAGTCGTGATATTATGTGACTTATGTTTAATTATATATATATATATATATATATATATATATATATATATATATATATATATATATATACATAGATATAGATATATTGTATATATATTTGATATATACATATTGATATATTGTATATAGGGTGGTGAAAAAAAACGTATTCTCATTTTCGATGATTCATGATCGATTAAAAATCGTTTTCTTTTTACTGCCGGTAATATTGACTTGCCTTTACTTTCCCAGCTTCCAGATACACTGCAACAAGCAGTGTGACTACTTGTAGTGGACACAACACCTTTTAGGTGTTGTGTCCACACAAAACTTTTTTCTGAACTGCGAGTGCCTTTCCACCATGCATTTCTATGGAAAAGACGTGCTGGAGCACTCACTCCTCGCCCAGAGTCTCGTGTGTCCCCCCCCCCCAACGTGGTGGAGTGACCTTGGCGTCTCAAACTGAAAATAGTTCAACTTTTGAGAAATGAGCTCCGCTCAACAATATCACTTTCCTACGCAGAGGATTGGAGAGACACTGTCCCACAGTCATTGAGCACAGGCTTCTCGCTGACAGTGCATTGTCTAGTACTCTGGACATGATAGCGCTCCATTGCTCACAAAAACCTTTTCTGTGGACACGGCCACTTACTGTATATCCACAACTTTTTGAGAGAGAGCGAGAGAGACAGAGAGAGAGAGAGAGAGGCAAAGCACCCATATAGACTCCTTCCTCTCTCACTGCCTCTCACGGTGACCCTCGCTGACCTCTGCTCTGTGTACACAAGTCAAGCAGCAGGCCTGGGGCTCGTAGCTCAGAGTTTATCCTGCTCATGAGTGCAGCGTGTTTGTGTCACCGAGTTAATGGCCTCAGCCAGAGAGCTGGCCACGGGTTAGCGAGCAATAAGGCTGGGGGTGATGGTAGGGGGGTGGAGGTGAAGGGGGGGTGGGCGGATTCTATGGCTAATGCAATGACCACCGCCGACACAGAGCTAAACCAAAATGATGCGAGCGGTCAGGAACGCTAGAGACACTTGAACCGGAACAGACCTCATCAGGCGGATGGATGGACGGACGGATGGACGGACGGACGGACGGGAGAGACAGATGTACAGAGATGAGGAATGGAAAACAGGAAAGGCTGAAGGGAGGGATGGAGAATGAGCAGCATGAAAAGATACCTCCACAAAAACTAGCACCATAATATGTACGGTATATAGAGTACTGAAGTCCTGATGTCACTCGCTCCTCCCCTGGGTCACGGAAGTATTTTCTCTAAAGAAAATAACATTTGGGTCATCCTAGAATCGTCTCATATAAGAATTGCGGTTCAAAAATAAACAAACTGTCCCGGCGATATTGTCAGGGAGGTGGATCAGTATGGTTTACGATCAGTCAGTCACTCATAATTGATATAGTTTGTTTCTGGCGAAAATTGTATTAATTCGGCGGCAGTAACATTAGCGTTTTTTGTTGATGCTTTAGCTTCACATCCATATGAGTCAAACAGCCGGGATCATTTGTTTATTTTTGGAACACAGTTCTTATGACGCGATATTAAACACGTCTATGAGAATTCAGAATCGGGGGTAAAATATGTGACCCAGGTAGGATGCGTAAATTATGTCAGACTTCGGTGCTCTGTAGCAGCAGTATACGCTTAGATTGAAGATTAGATAAGACTGGAAGGATGGGCGTGTGAGTAGATATCCTTGATGAGGTAGACTGTAAGACTCATCCTCTAACCCCAGGAGAAATCAGAATAATGTTGCTGTGTAAGCCCTAGAGAAACGCATTGCTAATTTCCCTGTCTGGTGGGTGTCTGTGCAAGAGTTTAAAGGCATCGCCATGCAGCTGTGGTGGTACAGCAGTGGTCCAAAATCAATCGGTCACAGTGGTGGCATTAGAGAAACCCCCTGCCGTGCTTACCACGCTATCCAGCATGGAAAAAAGCGACAGCTCTTTGTTGTGCTTCCACTCTGCCACTTTGCAGGCATCGGGGAAAATGAAAGCAATTTAATTTAATTTTAGCTCAGATGGCTCTTTCAAATGGTTTTAAAAGGGACATGGCTCTAATCACAGCCACCAGTCGGAACAGGGCTGATCCCACAGAGTTGTAAACATTTTCATCTGAGGAGAAATTTGTTTGTTTGTTTGTTAGTTATTTGAGTTTTGCAAATTAGCAGAGACACGTCTTCATAAGGATTATGGTTAGGATTTGCTTGTTAATAGTCTGTTAACACACTTGGTGTGTGCGTCTGTGTGTGTGTGTGTGTGTGTGTGTGTGTGTGTGTGTGTGTGTGTGTGTGTGAGAGAGAGAGAGAGAAAAAGAGAGATTAAATTACTGTATGTGAGAAGAATACCGTGATCCGCAATCTCCTCCACTAACACTGACTAATGAAAACAATACATTTCTGCTAAATTATTAATCACACGTACAGTACATATATATTTTTACAATACAGTTAAAAATAAACAAAGCATCCCTTCAACAATTTCTACAGTATACGGCGGAGCTACTGTATGTGCTCCAAAATATGTGCGGAAATATAGAGCAAGTCTGCAAAAGTTCAAAACATTTTAAATCATCGAAAAAACACAATGTAATGTAATAACATGCAGATGTTTGGGGGAAATTAAGTCCTGAATCCACTGCTCTTTTTTTCCTGTGAGTTTTAACCACTTGAACCCCAGCGTCCATTTTCTGCAGATCTACATCCATAGCAGATCTACAAGCTCACCTTGTAGATCGGCTATTTTTGGTAAAAAGATTTGACGAAGAGTAGACTGACAAAAGTGGTCAAAAGTATAGTTGTAACTCAAGTCCAGTTCTCTGAGACTACAGGGGTTTACGTGGTTAATATGTATGTAGGGTGCTTTTACCTTGCCTGATACAAAGCTCATTAGCCACTGTGTGGACAAAAACTAAATAGAAGTCGAACACTGAACTGCTGATTAGATTAGAGTTGTGTGTTTGGTAGCCGCTCTGTGTGTTCAATATTTATCTGATTTGCTCCGCTGCATGTTAATGCTTTAGGACACTGACTGTGTGCTATACCCACAGAATGAGCAAACAAATGCATCTCTTTGTTTTAGCAAATTCAACCAAGCTCAGTTGTACAGAAAAGGAACATGATTGCATGGCGCGATGGTTGCAGTTTCTGTCGAATTGTTCTCTGTGTCGGTCCTTTTCAGATCTTCTTCTCAAACAGAACATTTTCCAAAAATGGCAAAACAAATGATGGATCTATAAGCTCAAAACACACAGCTGATCTATAAACTCGTGACACAACGTGTTGTGACCTTGTAGTTGGGCTATTTTCGTTGCGTGACATGATCATTCTACCATACATGCCACAGAACAACAACAGTACAACACAGTAAAGCGGTGCCATAAACAACATCACTGTTTAATATTCTAGAATTTAATGCTGTTTTAGGGCTACAACAGCATATTAGTGGAGAAATAAATCATCCTAAAAGATTATGTTTCTATATGGAAAACCAAACAGACCATATTGAAATGATCGAGGCAATCCCAGTCCTTTACTCTCCATCCAATGTGGCGAAACAAGAAGCGATCGAAGACTCCTAGAAATACATTGGCATTTTTATGACAAATGCTTCTTTATATGCATTGCTTCACATTACTCGTTTGCAATTAGCTGATTGATTTTATAATTGTTTTGCTTCAACTTGGCAGATGATTGCACAACTATATGTGGCAAAAGCCTCCGTTCCGAGTGAAATGTCAACACTGACCACAAAGCAGAGAGCTGGGGGTCTACAAACGTGCGTGCGTACGTGTGTGCGTGCGTGCGTGCGTGTATGTGTGTGCGTGCCTGCGTGTACGTGTGTGTGTGTGTGTGTGTGTGTGTGTGTGTGTGTGTGTGTGTGTGTGTGTGTGTACGCATGTTTGCGTGCGTGTAAGTGTGGTGGCTTGCATGCATGCCTGCGTTGTTTATGTGGTGGATAATCACAGCAAACCGGATGTTATTTATTTATTCATCGAATTTCTTTCATTGATCAGTTTATCTTCGAAGGAAAATTGGTTGTCCTATTCCCCAGGGAGGGAGAGATGGATAGATGGATAGATGGACAGATGGATAGATGGATAGATGGATAGATGGATAGAATAAATATGACAAGAAGTCATAAGGTTTTGATGGGGATTTGGTCGCTGGCCAGTGGGGCAAATTAATCACAACACCATCTCTGGACACAAACATTAAATTGAAATGCTGGAGATAAAATACTGCCCATTTTTAATAACAACTCAAGCCATATAACTGTATATACTTTTGTTGGTGCAGCACCAAAATCCCACAACAAGCTCACAACAACACACAGATCAGCTAGTTTGGCTATTTTGGAAAATGTTATGGAAAAATATTCGCCTATAACGACGTGCCCACAATAGGGACGCCAGGTTGAAAGTGGTTTTAATGCGTTGTTGTGCCTAATTGTATTATGGGCTGTGTCCCAGCATGCCGTATCGTAATTCATTAAGTCATTATAAACACAGCAACCCATACAATGATTGTTCCACCTCTACACAGAGACATAAACAACACTCCCTTGGCACTTGACGCTCTATTTCCTGCTGGTTTGTGTTCGGGCATCACCAGTTGAAAGTCTAATGTGTTGACTGAACATCCTTAATGTGGATTAGATATGCACGGCAGTGTCTGTCTGCCAGGAATCCTTCCCCACTTTAATGTGACATGACTGAACGTGACCTCACATCCATGTGAGTGTGTGGATTTGTGGAACGTGTGCGTGCGTGCGGTTGTGTGTGTGTGTGCACGTACATGTGCGCGCGTGCACACTGCATTGAGATGTCACTGCACGGCTCCAGACACTTGGAGCTTGGCTTTCATGTTTTAGCACCAGCACATGTGCCACAATCATAATTACGGTTTTAATACCACACGGCAAAAACCCTCAGTGTTAATGTATCCATTTGTAATGCTCAGAGTTAAATGAATGCTAAGGATTTTTGCTGTGTTGCTGTAGCCTGAGCTGTCAGTCAGTCCATTCACAGAGTTCATTACTTGTGAATATTTTGGGCGACTCCTTCTGTTAACCATATGAACCGTAGCATCCCTATTCTGGGGCAAATAATCGGTAAAATAGCGATTCACACTGGCAGTTACAAAACATACAAAGACACAAAGCTACACCGCATATTTGGAACTTTGTATCTTTGTAGCTGAAGTTGAAACCGGCTCAACTTTTTTGTAGCTGTTGTAGCTTTTGTAGCAGCTACAAAGGTCGCATGTATTTTTGTATATTCATGTCGCTGGCTTCAATTGAAAATTAATGGAAGCCTTTGTCTTTGTACGAAAACAGGAGGGCGCTTAGCATAGAGCCCTTGGGGGGACTATAGTATAGGGTTTAAGTGGATAACTGGTGAACCATTAAACATCAGACACTACATTAGTGGAGCAGTGGCTTTGTGCAGTGTGCAGGACAAGTTGGGTGACCAGTACAACTCAACCTACTACACCAGTCATGAACCAATCGAAGCCATGATGAAGTGATCGCTCTATAGGCTTGATAATGTTGCTCTGTATTGGTGCTGAGCTTGCATGGCTGCTGATGAGTGATAGTCCAGGAGTGGAGGATCTAATGATTTACTATAAAGCCCTGGTGATCCACAGTAACCTGCTGTTTAATATTGAAGTACTACGGGCAACTGGGACACATGTCCAGTGGAGGTGAGAGACCCTGTGTGTGTGTGTGTGTGTGTGTGTGTGTGTGTGTGTGTGTGTGTGTGTGTGTGTGTGTGTGTGTGTGTGTGTGTGTGTGTGTGTGTGTGTGTGTGTGTGTGCTGTAACAATATACATTGTATATGAGAACCTAAAGTACAAAGGAAGCATGAATAAACCAAAGATAAGATATTTCCATTTTATCCTGAATGAATGCTGGATGTAAATGTATACATTATACAGTAAGCACAGCCTTCAAGTAAATACATAAACACATTTATAATAAAACAAAGACAAAGAATGAAATCATGTATATCTTGATCAAGGAACAAAGTGGCCTCCTGTGGCCAGTTTGTGATGTCTACAGTATGATGTACAATATGACTCTGAATGTGGGAAAGGTTTTAGCCTTGGACCAAGACAGTCAGATTTCTGACATTCTGTGTATCTCAGACAGTCTTGGCCACTTCCCCAAATACTGTTTGGATGTCCATGTTTAATGCCCACTTCTCCATAAATGTACAAATTCAAAACATGAAGTGCTTGCCCCACAACCACGGATGTTGCCCGACCGTTGTGTTCTGCAACAATCTGTATTGTTTAATACATAAGTGTTTTAATCTCATCTGACAACCTTGGTCCAAGGCTAGGAAAGGTTTCAGACTGATCCGAGCCACACTGACTTCCATTATAAAAGGAAAGTTAAATTATTAAAAAAATATATAAAACATGAAAACAAAAATAGCGCTGAAAGGTCCAGCGGCTTGCAAGATTAGCTTCTGATAAACACACAGACACACACACACACACACACACACACACACGCACACACGCACGCACGTACACACGCTTACAGACGGCTAGCCTCCTGCAGAACCACACCGTAAAAACTACAAAAAAAGGTATTAAGCAGGTGGTGTTTGGGATTATGACCAATTGCATGGCAAGGCCTTGAAAAGAGGGTGATTCCATCGGGACTGCATGCAGAGCAGGTGCACGCCTTCAGAGCACCAAGCAAGAAGTACTCAGATTTTATCTAAAAAGTTGTTTTGAAAGTTGTACTTAACCCATTAAAGGACGACTTCACCACTTTTCAACATATCTTCATATAATAGGTCCTCACTAATACTCATGATAAAATGATAAAAAAAAATTCTACTCGGTCTGTGTCTCATAGGAGGGCTGTGGACAGTCCAGAAACCCGTCTACCAGTGACATCATCGTTAGGCAGGATTTTTTTTTCCAAAAAGATTAAAACATTTTTATTCCGATTTTTATTAAGGTGAGAACAATGGGATCTATTATTGCATTGCAACTTTCCAGGAATACAAAGCCTGCAGTTTCTATTAGCTTGGATTCCCCATCGATGATGTCACTGGTAGACGGGTTTCTGAACTGTCCACAGCCCTCCTCTGAGACACAGACTGATTAGAAAAAAATGGTACCATTTTATCATGAGCATTAGTGAGGACCTATTATATGAAGATATGTTGAAAAGTGGTGAAGTCGTCCTTTAAGACCGGGAACGCCTCTGTGTAACCACTTAAACCATTATTTTATACTTTGGCTATTCAAAAATAGCAGATCTACAAACTTAAATAGATCTGCTATTTTTGAAAAATCTTGAAAAAACTCAAATCTTCTGGAGGTCCCTGGAACAAAATATTATACAAATGTTCGCTTTAAAATATATATATTCAAATATTTGCATACATTTTCATGATTTTTCAAAAATAGCAGATCTACAAGCTCATAGCGCGGCACTCAGTGCCGTGCTATGAGCTTGTAGATCTGCTATTTTTGAATAGCCAAAGAAATCTTAAAATGACAAAGATGCGTTCCTGGATCGAATGGGTTAAGTACAGCGCTTGAGTAAATGTTACTCTGTAATACTTTCCACCACTGCCGATGTGTACTGCCAAATGCTGGCTGCCGTTTCCCACTCAAACTTGACCCGCTGCCCACAGCCCTATAGCGTGCCAGACACCCTGCAAGCCCTTCCATCCTCTTCTCTGGAACATATACATATCTGACACGAGCACGGACTGCTGACAGAGCCGCTGCAGTCAGGACATCTGTGTGGATCTGCACAGAGCACAGAACGCGGATGTTGGCTGAAACAAACGCTTTAGTTCGCAATTTTATTCCAAGCTGATATACGAGTCCTCTAAATCAGCATCCCCAAATCACTGAAGAGCGTTCATGGAAAAAAAAAAAAAACATCACATGCAGCAGCCATCAAAGTCTCTCTAAACCAGTCGTTCAAGGAGCCCAAATTGATATGTATTTGGCTGCGGACTCCCATTTGAAAATATCTTGTGCAAGGGATAAGAAAAGAATTATGAAGATTTTTCAAAATAGAGAAATAGCCGTAAAAGAAAACCCTGTAACCCCCCTGTAAACCAGTGGTCTCTGAACTATTAGATCGACAGCCTCAACAGGCTTCCTGTTCACAGGTAAAAAAAAAAGGTCACTTTGTCGATGTGTTCGCGTTAGTGGTCCAGTCCAGTACCAGTCCGGTAAAGAGCGGCCCACTGAGGTGTCAGCCTCTTTACGGGACAGAAAATAAATACAAAACGCACCATTCAACAAGCCACCTAATCTTGTGTTAAGTCTGAAATTTGTAATTCGTCAAAGAGCAAGTAAAGATAAATAAACACAGTCTGGAATCTTCCAGAAATGTCCTGTCATTAACCTTGACAGGTGGAATGATAAAGCCTCATTTCAAATAGCACCATGAAGTCAATTCTTGAAACAATTCAACTCCGACTGACCACAAAATCAAATCCTCAGTGTTAATTCATCCATCCATTCTACGGTGGTGTGCAGACCGTCTGTGTATCTTACATTTGACCCAAATGTAACATTTGTACACTCTCAGTGTGAAATTAACACTTTTTTTCTCCAGTGTACATTACGAGTACGATGACTTGTAAAAGCTGCAACCAATCCGGAACTTATAGTAATGAATAAAATGTTATGTACGTAATGTCTGTATGGTAGAGTATGTTAAGCAAGGGATAATTGACGGGTAGCTGGTCATAATTCCGGAGGTGCATAATCACCCTGATGGGATTTATTTTTCAATAATGACCAGCTACCCGTCAATTATCATCATCATCATTTATTTAACTCACAACCATGTTCAGATGGTATGGAGCACAGATATCATAAATCATACAATACATAACAGTATTCATACAGATGTAGCTAAAGGCATGGCAAGCATCCCGCTTATTACACGGCTACTTAATAAATAAACAAAAAAAATGTATCCAAAAGTAGCCTAATTGACCCAACAGAAATAACACAGCTGAATTCAGCGGTTGACCAATCAGCATTCAACCAAGCCGTGTAATAATACAATATAACTAGCCCATCTGCAGTAGTTAGAGGTGGTCTCCCTACTCTTATTGAGACATTTAGACCCTGGTGTCACATGTGTAGTACTGATTAAAGCTTATTAAAGTACCCCCAAGGGCCCAAGTGGGGAATCGGGGAGAGTGCAGATTGCAGTTTTGAGATTTTTGATCTTTTGTTCTTTGTTTTTGTTCTTCTACAGCTCCAGCGCCACAGTGTGTGTGTGTGTGTGTGTGTGTGTGTGTGTGTGTGTGTGTGTGTGTGTGTGTGTGTGTGTGTGTGTGTGTGTGTGTGTGTGTGTGTGTGTGTGTGTGTGTGTGTGTGTGTCTCAGGGGTCCTTACCTTTGAAGAAGCAGTCCTTGCTGTGCACCACGTAGATGCGTCTCTTCTCCAGGCAGGCAGTGCGGTACACCTCGCAGTGGTTCTCGTAAAAGCGCCCGTCCGAGCCGCACACCGGCACAAAGGAGGGCCGACACCGCTGCTGGCACACGCACTCGGCGCGGCCCGTCACCGCCATCACCACGCACTGCCGGCCGCGGCCGCAGTACGTCCTCCTGCAGGGACCCCCGTCTGGGTCAGAGGGCGCTGTCGCAGCTGGAGAGAAAGAGAAAATAGAGATGATTTATTTATTTGTTTGACTGTTAATTGATACAGGGACAGATACGTTATATTGTATGTACTGTATGCCAGGGGTTCCCAAACCTTTACAGCTCGATACATTATGAATTAATCCTCAACAATTGTGAAATACCACACCTACAAGCTAGATTTTGGAAAATTTCAGAACATTTCTGAAAGAGGGTCCGCGACATGATCAGTGATCACATGAAACAAATGATTAGTCGGGGGTGGTAGCATTATGTTACCCAGAATTAAGTGACATTCAGCGCTCTCTTTGTACTGATTGCTAGTCCTTCATAATAATAATCACTGTCATTATCATTGCCTTGGCATTGTGATTTGAAAGAGAGCGTTGGGTTTGAAAGAAACAACATTTTTGCTGTGAAAGTGTAGTGAAAGAGGGGCATCGGAAAATGCTTTTAGACCTGCCACTTTGTCAATCTGCCCAAAGGTTCTGAGAATAGTCTTTTGTGCAAATTTGACATTATGGCTTGAGGGTTACAGGTAAAGGAAAGGACATAGTGGTCACCCAAAATCAATAGGGTTCATCATCCCAAGAGATCAAACGTTTCCATCATAAGATTTGCAGGGCTATACGGGTTAGAGTACGGCTGTTACTGAGGCTCAAAGCAAACATAGTACGCTGGACTTCTGGACAAAAAGACAGAATAAAAGAGAGAATATACGAGAACGCAAACCGAGGGAAAATACCATTACAACAAGAGCGCAAGACAAATTAAATAATAAATACACACCACACGCACAGTAATACACCATGCACCGGGTATAAGTGAGTAAATTAGCAAGGCTCAATGCAGCCTTACTACAATAGATAGAGAAAAGTACAAGTTGAACTTGGACCAGCACAAGTTGCACTATACAAGTGCAGTGTTAATGAGCAAAAACTTCCTCTTTTAAATAGAACATAGCACTCAACCTCTGAGGTGTTCTTATTAGCACCTCTCAGCACCTGTGCACTCACATTCACAGCATGTGGGCACGCACACACACTCATGCACGGAAACACAAAATCATCATAATCCTCGGTTAGTGCTTCAAGCCCTTGTCAACACCCTCCCGAAACACACATACGCACACACGCACGCACTCACACTCTCTGTTAGTGCTTCTAGCCCTTGTCATCACCCTCCCGACATACACGTCACACACACACACACACACACACACACACACACACACACACACACTCACTCCTTTCTCACTGCTTGTAGCATATTTTCAAAAGCGAGTATGTGCGCGCGCGTGCACACACACACACACACACACACGACACACACACTCCATTCTTGCTTCTTGTAGCATATTTTCAAAAGCGAGTATGCATGCGCGTGCACACACACACACACACACACACACACACACACACACACACACACACACACACACACACACACACACACACACACACACACACACACACACACACACACACACACACACACACACACACACACACACACACGGACCATCATCATCAGCACTGATTCCTGTCTCGGTGCTTCGGACCCCCTGCGACCCCCTGCTGATTTAATCTATTTGCACTTAAAACAGGGCAGAAATCTGCTGAGCCTTGCAGACACTCCACCTTGGATTGATCTTGCCTCGGCTCTGTGATCCCGGCCCGGACCCCCGCTCCTGGTGAGATCTGAGTCAGAATTTATGGGTCCGTGCCTGGGGGAGCAAGGGGCCATGGGGGTGGGGGGGATGTGAAGAGGTTCCGAGGATATTGGGTTGTTTTTTTGGGTGGGGCAATTGAGCCTCTTTGGCTCAATAGTTGATGAATGTGCTCAAAGGCATTAGGCCAATATCAGTCACCAGAACGGGTCGTGTCTGATAAAAATGAATATCAAATGTCTAAATATTGAATCAAGCAACTTAAAAACTTTGTGGGCCAGAGTATACGTTAAAATGACCCCCGAGGAGTTTTAAAGTGAAATATACTCCTTTAATATGAACGCGAGCGAGTACAATAGTAAATACTGAAGTGGGGTTCTTGCTGGACAGAAATTGCATGGTATGTCTATCCATTGGAGCTGAGGCAGCTTAATCATCAACGGCTCCCGCAGTACGCGGACTATGTCAAATTTATTGACACTCTCTAGGTCGTGCCTGGAGATAATATTACAGATTGGAATCTTGGTTTTCAAGGCACACATAGATTAATATTATTTGACATTTAATTTGCAGATACTGTTGTACATTGTATAATATTTGCTGGTGGGGGGTTATTTGCCTTTAGAGACACCGTAATTACATTTCCTTCAACTTTCCCTGTTGACCTTGTCTCCTTCCACAAGCAAGCCGGCACGCACGCACGCACGCACGCACGCACGCACGCACGCACGCACGCACGCAGTGCAGACATTTGCCGTATCGCAGTCAATAACAGAAAGCTCAGATGTGTGTTTAGTTTAGTGTGAAATCAAAGCCCTGGTCTTAATTATTTTTTACTTTTCTTTCCAGTTTGAATCTCACAATCCTTAATCGTCCAAGAAACCAGTGGAAGGAAGAAAGGCAGGCTAAAATGTTTGACTCAATGCTGTATGCACACAGAGATATGCCTTAAACTAGACAAAATCCCAAGAGATTGAATTCAAACGATTTAAACTATAACGTAAGTTTAAATTCTGCTTTAACATTTTAAAGGTTAGCTTTGCTGGTGTGTATCTGTGTGTGTGTGTTTGTGTGTGTGCATTTGGTTGGTTGGGTATACACATGCATTGTGTGTTTTTGCGGGTTCCATACAATCTCAACTTTGAATTTGAATATTCAAAAATAAGTTTGAATAAGTTATCAGAGGCTATAGGAGAGCTATTGCACTGTAACAGGAAATGACTACACACCCCCTCATTTCAGGGACCCCCAAATTGATATGTATTATTTGGCCACGGAAGCTCACAACACGTCACAAGCTGACACGTTGTCAGCTTGTAGATCGGCTATTTTTTAGAATAGCCTTAGTACAAAATAGGATGAATGAGGTTAAACTGTTCCTCACACACACCTCAAGGATATCTGGACCCCCCCTCAAGGATCCCTGGAGGTCCCCCGGACCCCACCTTGAGAACCAGTGCCCTAAAAGAGGTCCCAGGCTCTGGGTTATGATACTGTTTGAGGTTTTGAGTCACTTAAGATGCTGAAGAAGGGGTCAGTTCTATTATCACTGTGAGGACGCGGCTGAAAACACACACTGGCTTAACTCACGGACCTCAGTTCAGACTTTCATAATCAAACTGCTGAAAGCATAAATTGAATTTGCCTGGAATATAATCATATCTCAACTCGGAGCATATTGAATAATGGAGGTAATGCGCTGTTGAGGACAAAAGTCCTTTAATTACATAAAAGGAGATTCCCGGGCCGTCTCACGGAGGCATACGCGGGCAAACAAAAAAAGAGATTTATGTGCATGCATTGCGACACGCACAAACAAAACACACACACACGCACAGAAAAACACAATAATGCAAACACCATCCGACACTTGCGCACCTTATAAGCGTGTGTGCGACGTTAGTGGTCACATTTCAACATTGTGCATGCAAACAACTATAGAAAAGCTAAATACACAGACACACACGTTTGTATTACTGTGTCTTGTGTTTGTCGTGTCTTAGGTTTGATTACTATGTTTAACTTACTACTGTACTTGTTTATTATTTTCGGTGAGAACCTTGTATAAGCCCTATATGGGTTTCCTTTCTCACCTGCACATATTTTTAGTGATGTTTTAATAATGTTACTTTTGTACTATTTTATTGTGCGAATAAATAAATCAAAAATTAAATCAAAAATGACATTTTAGGACAGAATCAAAAAATAGTTGGAAAAAGCTGGAAAAGTTGCAGACTAATACTTGTGGGCCCCTCACAAGTATAGTAACACACACAGAGATGCTCATAGGCCTGCGTCCTGCGTCTCTGACGCACCATATTGAAAAAGGACGCATTCATGGCACCGTCTTGCGTCCATGGGACGCACTACAATTTAGCGGAAATTACCGCGGATTTGAAGGCCATCCGTGGATTTCAAAGCCGTCCGCGGATTACAAGGCATAGTGCAGAAAACAAGAAAAATCTCGGTAAAACACCGCCGTATGGAGAAGTATTCTCTCTCTGTCTCAGGGCAGTGCGAGTGCTGCTAGAGGGAGAGAGTCAGAGTGCTGCGCAACTTACAGCTCAACTTCAAAGCAAGTTAACGATGGCTCGTTGACCCCAATTTGACCACTAGGCAATCAACACTGAACAGCACTAATTAATGGCAGCTGTGATTCTTGTGTCTTTCCGTGCAGCCAGATATCAAATAATTCCCTGTAGAGCAGGGGTCTTCAGTGTTTTCAGGCCAAGGACCCCCTAGTTGAGAGAGAGATGAAGCAGGGACCCCCTCTATATTGTATAAAATTGTGTTTCAGATAAACTTTTGCTGCTCTTTTTTCCCTTTACACACCTATAACTCCAAAAATAGCCGATCTACAAGCTCACAAGTGTGAGCTTGTAGATCTGCTATTTTTGGCTAAAGTTCTCCTCAGAAAAGGGATACTAGGATTCAAGTGGTTAATGTAAAAAAAAAAATTACTACTAGTACTACTAGTACTACAAGTACTACAAGTACTAGTTGTCGGATTTGGAATTGTGTACTTTTCTTTCAGATACATGTACATGAATATAACCATATAAGATGAAACACGAGTTAAACGCTGTGCATTTTTGTGGGACCCATAAAATGTCCCTGGGACCCATCTAAAAGACCACCCTTGCATCCCAGGACCCATTACATTGAAAACCTAGCAACATCACTGCACACACACACACACACACACACACACACACACACACACACACACACACACACACACACACACACACACACACACACACACACACACACACACACACACACACACACACACACACACACACACACACACACACACAGCAGCCCCTGTGCACGTGCTGACCCGGCTTGGGGGGATTGACTGCTCTTCCATCATAATGAAGTACGACGCGGAGGGCAGGTAACACTCCTCCAGGGCAAGGGGGGGGGGGGGGGGGGAGAGAACACTTTTCCTGCTCATCCCGTTCACTAATTGTTCCGCATTGTGTCTCTGTATGAGAGCATCATCTGTGGGAAATGCAAAGCAGCCCACCCCCCACACCTCCCCCCCTGCCCTCGTGACCTTGTTGTCGGGTGTCAAGGTCGGGGACGATTACCAGATCGTTTGTATTCTCCCAGCGCGGGAGATTAAACGCTTAGCCGCAACGTCCGGCGGCAACCATCCCCACCGACGCTTGTTTGTCTGCCTCTTCCTCTCGTTTATCCCCATCACTCTCCCTCCCTCCCTTCCTCCCTCCCTCGATCCCAGTGGTGTAAAGCGACCACGTACATTTATTCAAGTACTGTACTGAAGTACAGTTCTGAGGTACTTTTAGTTTACTCGACCATTTTCTTTTTTTTTTTATAGTTTAGAGACACCACTCCACCACATCTCAGAGGTACTTTTTACTCCACTACAATTATCTGACATCTTTGGTTGCTAATTATTTAGCAGATTTTTATTATTGATACAAACCATACATTAACCGCTTAAGCACTATTTTATGCTTTCGTGACGCGTCGTGAGCTTGTAGATCTGCTATTCACGGAAATGTTAGACACATTTAGAAAAAGTTGAATCCTTTTCCTTTGGTACTGTAAGTATATTTTGATTTGTTTGTTTTTCGTTTGTCTCAAGTAAATCTTGGATACAGGCCTTTTACTTGTAACGTAAAAAAAGTATTTTTATATGGTGGTATTGGTACTTTTACTTCAGTAAAAAGAGTATTTCTAACATCACCGCTGGTTGCCACGTTCTCCATCCTCTTCACCCTCCCCACTCATCATTATTTCCCATTCAGCTTGCCAAATACGGCCCACGGAAAAACAAACAGCGGCGGCTTTACAACAATGGACACAATGAGACCAGAGATGTAATAGGTTGCGATGTGCCACATTTTGTGGCTCTGACATTTTGGCTAAGTCCTAGCGCAGGCGCGCTCATCCAGGCACTAAGCCCTTTTCTCTTTTTTCTTGGACTGTGTTGACTGCCATTGTGGGCTTGCTTAATCCATTAAGACCCGGAACGCATCTGTGTCATTTTAGATTTCTTTGGCTATTCAAAAATAGCAGATATACTTGTAGATCTGCTATTTTTTTTTAATCGTGAAAGTTTGTGCAAATCTTTGAATATATATTTTGCAAATGTCTTCTAAATCCTAACCGTTTTAGGGGAAAAAAACGTATGTTGCTATATCAGTGGTTCCCAAACCTTTTCATGTCAAGGACCCCTAAAATGATGTATTTCGCAGCGGACCCCCATCTCCAAATATTTTGTTCCAGGACCCCCCAGAAGCAAAGATTTGAGTTAAAATTTGAGTTAATGTGTGCAAAGATTTGCACACATTGTTCACAATTTTTCAAAAATAGCAGATCTACAAGTTCATAGCGCGGCACTCTGTGCCGTGCTATGAACTTGTAGATCTGCTATTTTTGAATAGCCAAAGTATAACATATGGATAAAGTGATTACACAGATGCGTTCCCGGTCTGAATGGGTTAAGAAGCTCAAAGTGCATTCCGTTAATCCGGCTTGTCTGAGCTGTGGCACAATCACTGCTTAATGCTTCTTAATGGCTGTTACAAGTTCAGCCGCTTGGCAGTGCCAAGACCACGCCATGCTCAGCATCCAGGGATCCCTCTGTCTCCTTAGTTCTATGACTTACTTCTTTCTCTCTGTTTCCATTACTGTCTTAATTTCATCTTCTTTCATTCACTCTTCTTTATTCGTTCTTTACCACCCTCTCTCTCTCTTTTGGACTTTCTTTCTTTCTTTCTTTTCGCCCTTTCTGTCTCTGTCTATTTCTTTCTTTCTTTCTTTCTTTCTGTGTGTCCACATTGGTCTGTCTCAGTGTCTTAAGGGACACTGAGACAGACCATTGTTCACCATTTAATCCGATATTTTCAGATGTTTTGAAGGAACATTGTCAGTAATGGCATGATGACATTGGGGATTTTGTTCAGCACTTAGCACTTTTGCTAAGAGCTGAAATCCTTTTTTTGCCATTTAACTACATACAAAGACATGCACACATCACCCCCACGCCCCCTTTCATTTTCTTTTATCCCAGCGTAACTGGATGAAAACCTAACTGGAGGCGAGACGCCAACTATCCGCTTGATGGAACGACATTGCTTTTGTTCAGTGAAGTTTCAGACATTGAGGTTTTTTTTATTGTTGTGATGCAGCCGGCGCTATCTGGAATCTACAGCCCGATTTATGCTTCATCGTCTTTCGACTAAAATAGCCGATCTACAAGTTCACAGCGCTGAGAGATTGTAGATCAGCTATGTTCTGAGCATAAATTAGGCATAACAGAGAGGAATCACATCTGTATACATATATGTACATATTGCCTGCTCTACACACACAAACACATTGATACACACACACACGCACGCACGAACGCACGCACGCACGCACGCACGCACACACGCTCGCTCGACGATAAACACTTCACACAACGTAATAAGTATGTAAAGTACAGTAGTCACCAGAATGTCAGTATGCTCTGGAGGCCAAGTCCCTCGCTGTACTTAAAAACCAAAACATGCCTTCTGTGTGTTTGTACCTGGGGCTACGCTCCCAAGACGCTCAAATCCCTCCAACATTTAAAAGCGATCAAAACAAACAATTCATTTTTTATTTTGTCCCGCTTCCCCGGGCGGTTGGGGTGGGGGTGGGGGTGTGGGCTTGTAGTTTCTGATAGGGGCCCCTTCTGAGATAAAGAAGGGAGACTCAGACATACTCAGAACCCCTCTACCTCCCTCCCTGGTGAGCTGAATACCTAATTCTGCCGGCCTCAACCCGCTGTCGCCATGTCATTCTATTCTAGACTGTACACTCCCATTACATTGGTACAACTATCACTTCATGTATGACTGTGAATACGCTCTCTTTGTCTCACAAGAGATTGAGGAACTTATTACACACTTGTTTATTTGATATTTGTTAGCTATATATGAGTAGCTTGCAATTGAAATAATTTCACCCACTCTTTTACATCTGTAAACTTGTGATGTGACAAAGTATTTTTTATGGGTACATTTATAGAAGGCAATTATTTTTACCCCTTTTTTCCATCCCAATTTAGTCGTTATACCAACTAATTCCTCCCCACACACTTCTGTGTCTGTACCCCAATGGCTCACCTGGGCTCACCTGCCAGTGAGGATCCCCCACCGAGAGGACATAGCACCTCCTCCGCCCTACTCCTCCCGTTCAACACCCCCCCGCCACTGACAGGTGCTGACCCAGCCCGTAGAAACCAGTGGCACAGAGATCGCTAGCCGGAGGCACCGCGGTGGATTCGAAACCCTGGACTCACGCGGTGGTGGTGGTGAACAGGTACTTTAAGTGGATTTGATACGGAGGACATTTTTCTTGTTCTCTGCAGCAGATTGCGTTTGTTAGACAATGTAGGGGCCATATGTCTTCTCTTTTTTATTTGTCTTCTGGGCGTGTGTGTGTGTGTGTGTGTGTGTGTGTGTGTGTGTGTGTGTGTGTGTGTGTGTGTGTGTGTGTGTGTGTGTGTGTGTGTGTGTGTGTGTGTGTGTGTGTGTGTGTGTGTGTGGCGAGCGAGCGCATATTTGTATGCATGCACGACACGTGTGCACGGCGCGCGTGCTTCACCGTCACGTCTGCTGACCCAACAGATCACTCTATTTGCTCTGAAGCAGCTGCCCATAATTAAATTCAGAGATGCGGCGTCAAACACCCTCTCTTCCCGCGCCGGCCGCTCGGCCAAAGTGCTTCTGACACACACGCCGGAGCCAGAATATCAATGGGCGGCAGCCCGGCTAGGTGAGAGACGTGCGGTACCATGCATAAAACCTAATTATACCAGCAGGGTGTTGCTGCTTGCCAACAAGAACCCATCTTTCAAGGTGTAATTCAGACAAAGACTTTGTTCAACTAAACTAGTGCATCTCTAAGAGTCAACTCTCACACACAAACACACATCTATACTGTAAGTACCAGCTCACAGGCAACACGGCCATAATCTCCAAATCAAAAATGACCAGGAGTTCCACATAGTGTAACAAATTATAGCAAACGTAAAGGACCGTAGCAGAAGGTAAACGTGACTTTGAAAACCTCATGCGTCTTCCAGACTCACATGGCAGGTACACAACACCAGCGATACTTAAGTAACTCACAAGTTAATTATATTATCAGTGCGAGACAATTATATCTAATATTAAGTTCTGAGCGCCGTCATTATTCTTCATTAGGTGCTGCGAAGTGCCCATTAACTCTGTGCCCTCTTACTTAATGGCAGGATAGTCAATATCCTGATCTTCACCACACAGCAAGCTGCATTAGACGGAGAGTCATGAATATTCTAAATGGAAAGAATAGGTAGAACATGATGTTATATTCAGCCATCAAATTAAAACTGTGTTGTGACACAAGCCTAGCGCTGTGTCAAAATACAGTTGGTTAGCCAGTAGATCAGGGCAATTAACCGAAGAACACATACAAATATTTAGAAGGTTAATCAAATAATCGAGAAGAAGATTCTTTAAATATATGCATTGTATTTTTATTATTTTTTAATTACTTTTATTGCAAGATATTCATGTTTACATGTAATATTTGCATTCCATTTCTTATCTTCTTGCAAACATTTTCTTTTTTTCTTTTTTTCTATCTATTCACCTCTATACACATTGTATTTCTTAACGAATCAACAAGAAAAAAATAAGAAGAAAATACATTCTGATTAGTCTAGATTAACCACTTAACCTGTGTTATACTTAGTTGTACAGTGGCGGCATACAGAAAAATAGCCGAACGACAAGCTATGCGCCGCATCGTGAGTTTATAGCTGCTATTTTCACAAAAACAAAAATAATCCATTAATCATAATCTAGGCAAAAGTTTGAAATAATCTAAATAATGATAATATCGCCCAGCCTAAGTAAACGCAGCCAGTCAGTCATGTCAGAAGCGCCTCTCTCTCTCTCTCTCTCTCAGTGTGTCTCTGTGTCTCTCGCTCTCTCTCTCTGCTGGATTATGGATTATACAGCATGCTAATGGAAGAGGTAATCAACTGAGACTTGGGGCTAGCTAGCGGTGCTGTTTATTAGTTCCCGCTGTGCTCAGAAACACATATAAAGCCCCTTAATTCATTAGCGGCGAAGAGGGGTTGAGCGAGGCCATTTACCTAGCGTGGGTATTGTGCATAGGGCATGACAAAACGGCCTATGCTCAAATGCTAATTAATTCCACGAGTAAAATACTGCAGGAACTCAAATTGGTATTCTAATAGACGCTGTGTAGAGCATGAAGAGCGAGTGTCTGTTTTAACCCATGAAGACCGGGAACGCATCTGTGTGTCATTTTTTTAGATTTCTTTGGGCTATTCAAAAATAGCAGATCTACAAGCTCATAGCGCGGCACCAAGTGCCGCGCTACGAGCTTGTAGATCTGCTATTTTTGAAAAATCTTTTGAAAATGTGTGCTTTGCTTCTGGCGGGGGGGTCCCTAGAACAAAATATTTTTTTTAAGATGGGTGTCCGCGGCCTCAGGTCTTCATGGGTTAACCCGAGGGGGACAACGGAGTTTAATGAATGATCCTTTAGCCAGGACTCAAACTGTGACTGGAGACACAGTCACATCAGAAGAGGAGGAGGAGGAATGAGGCGAGGGGCTGAAGAGAGGCGACGGGGAGAGAGAGAGAAAGAGAGAAAGAGAGAAAGAGAGAAAGAGAGAAAGAGAGAAAGAGAAACAGAGAGAGAGAGCGAGAGAGAGAGCCTTACAGCGAGAAAGAAGGGAATGTGCTGTAAAATAGTATCACAGAGTATGAAGACATGGACAAAGGATTCAAAAGAACAAGGAGGTGAAAAATGTGCAGGTACAGTAAGAAATGGTAAATGGTGCATTTATATAGAGAGCTTTTATCCAAAGCGCTTTTGCATAGATTGTGCATTACATTGACCCATTCTCACACACACACACATGCATACACCGATGGCGGAGGAAACCATGCAAGGCACCAACCTGCTCATCGGGAGCAATCAGGGGTTCAGCGTCTTGCTCAAGGACGCCTCGACACTAACTCTGGGGGAGCCCGGGATCGAACTGGGATCCGGCCGCTCTACCGGCCACTGTACCCTTAGCCTCGATCTCCAGGCTTTTATTTTCATACGCGTTTACTCTACCCTTGAGCCACTGCCGCCCCAGGAAAGGTTAATTGTAATGAACGAGAGCAAAGCATTCACTACTACACCAATGTACGTGTATACTGGATACATATTATTACATGGAGTATTAATAGTAATACCCTACTTGTGTCATACTTGTTTATGACCTTTATTTGTATTACATTTAATATTATATATGCTGGACATTGCTTACTGTTGCACAGTCTGCCACACCAATATGTATTTGTGACAAAAAAGGTGCTTGAAATCTTGAAAGCAAGGGAAGAAGGAAAGCAAGGAAAGCAAGGGAATCAAAGAAAGAAAGAAAGAAAAATGAAAGAAAGAAAGAAAAAAAGAAAGAAAGAAAAAAGAAAGAAAGAAAGAAAGAAAGAAATTAAGAAAGAAAGAAAAAAAGAAAAAAGAAAATAGAAAGAAATAAAGACAGAAATTAAGAAAGAAAGAAAGAAAGAAAGAAAGAAAGAAAGACAGAAAGCAGGGAGGACAATACGAGGTAAGCTGGAGTTCAGACAGCATGGCTGTCAGTCAGACATAGAGATGTCAGACAGTGACAGTTCAGTGAGTGCTTTTTGGTGTCGGGGAGTCGGATGGGGTTGATGTTCTGGGCGAAGCTCGCGAGACAATTTCCTGTGAAATGAAGACCTGCAGAGCCTCAAGGCTTCGTCTGATCGTTAATTATACGAGCGCGGCTCAGAAAAGGGAACCGTGAACGACGGCGTCACATCTGCTGTCACACTTCAGAGTTGTGTGTGCACGACACACGTAGGGCGCAGGGGGGGGATTTCACCAAGTTTTGTAAATTAGCGGCTCAAATAAAAGC
This sequence comes from Gymnoscopelus microlampas, assembly GCF_963454915.1. Classification (NCBI taxonomy): domain Eukaryota; kingdom Metazoa; phylum Chordata; class Actinopteri; order Myctophiformes; family Myctophidae; genus Gymnoscopelus; species Gymnoscopelus microlampas. The sequence goes on from NC_139949.1 coordinate 35,161,467, forward strand.
TTTGAAAGCCCAGGGAGACTTTGTTTAATTTGTTTAACCCATTCAATCCGGCCAGGGAACACGTCTCTGTCATTTTTAGATTTCTTTGGCTGTTAAAAAATAGCATATCTACAAGCTCATAGCGCGGCACCGAGTGCCGCGCTATGAGCTTGTAGATCTGCTATTTTTGAAAAGTTGTGCAAATCTTTGAGTACATATTTTTTAAAGCGAACATTTGTAACTCAAATCTTTGCTTCTGGGCGTCCCTGGAACAAAATATTTTACAAATGTTCGCCTTAAAAAAAATATATATATTTTTTTTTTTATAAAATAGCAGATCTACAAGCTCATAGCTCTGCTATTTTTGAATAGCCAAAGGAATCTAAAATGACAGACACGCGTTCCCGGATTCAATGGGTTAAGCACGTAGGCTCGTAGGCTCTTGCAGTAGTCTTCCGACCCACTTAAAATTCAAGGATGGGGGCAGACTTCTGGATCAGAGAGATCACATCTAAGCAGTCTGTTTGTGGGATTGAATTCATCTCTAAGTGTTTTTCAACATGTCATCTCATAACTGTGATAAAGAAGAACATGCCAAAAATATTCATTGAATTTATTTTTTAATAGAGTAACTATTTTGGTTCATTGTTCCATTTCAGCTCAGACTGGAATAACTAAATCTAACTACAAAAATAATAATAACTACAATCCATAAGTATCTCCTAAAGAGGTAGTTGCAAAGATGTCCAAACTACAACGCTCCAAATACATTTATTGACATCGGTGTCCTACCCGACACCAGGGTCTACATGTCTCTCTTTTTTTCGTTTTTTTAATTATTATTTACATTTTGCAGGAGCATATCAAACATAATGTTATATTAGAATATCACATAATATTGATATACCAATCCTTTCCATGCCATCTTCATACATATAAATCAGGCGTATGTAAAGCCCAGGCTTGGCCCACAAGGTTTCTCAAATGTGGTGTATTGTTAAAAAAAGGGCTGGTTAGAATTGACCTCATACTGTATGGCTAGTGGGATGAGAAAATGTTGGCACTGGGGAAAATGTTACCTCCTAATATCTAGCTTCTACTGTACAGTATCATGTCACTGACCTAGTGACCTCTATCAACCTGTTAAAAAATATATAATATATATATTTTTAAAGCAAACATTTGTATCACATTCAAAGATTTGCAAACACATTTTCACAAATTTTAAAAAAAAGTTTTTGAATAGCCAAATAATGTGTTAATATGACATACCGTAAGAGCCAAAATGGCCGGCACGTGAATTACGGTCAGTGGAATCTCCTAAGAGGCCGAGGGTGACCTGAAGGTGGACTAAGCTGCTGTGTGGTGCTTTCTGCTTTGTTAATGAAACATCTTGAGGTTTTTGTGCATGTGTTAGCAGTACGCCATATGCTCCAGGTCCAGAGGGATCAGTTGTTCTAATGTATGCCTCTATGGATATTACTAGCGTGGGACACGGTGTACAGTACAGTGGCTGTGTGTGTGTGTGTGTGTGTGTGTGTGTGTGTGTGTGTGTGTGTGTACGTGTCTGTATGCATGCGTTTGCGCATTGTGTTGTGTGGGTGTGTCTACTACACGTGTAAGATGCATACGTGTGTGTCTGAATGAGTTTGCTGTCGGGTGGAAAACTCATATGTCCAAAACTGTTGCCTTTTCAGGATTCAATGTAAAAGGTAGCAACAATCGGATATTTACTTACTTTTGCTACTTTTGTGTGACACTGTATAGTATGACCAAGTAGGGCATTCATTTACGAAACAATAGAAAACGTCTAAATGTGGAGATGAGGTTTCTGCCCGAAAGCAACGATATGTGCGTGTGCGTGTGAGTGTGAGTGTGTGCGTGTGCGTGTGCGTGTGCGTGTGCGTGTGCGTGTTTGTATGTGTGCGTGCATGCTGTTGTACATGTGTTGAACACAGGTGGGTGAGTGTGACTCCCGACAGGAAAGTCACATTGGAGCAGTGGTGGAAAAATAACTCAAATGTTTTACATCAAGTAAATGTATCAATACTGCAATGTAGAAACACTCTGTTACAAGTATAAGTCTGGTATTAAAAAAATACTTGAGTAAAAGTACAAACGTATTGGTATCAACATGTACTTAAAGTACATCTTCACAAAAATCTTTTGAAAATAGCAGATCTACAAGCTCACAATGCGTCACATTGTGAGCTTGTAGATCTGCTATTTTCAAATGGCCGAAATGTAAAGAGGGCTGAAGTGGTCAATTTATGTTTTGAATTAATAAACAAAATCTACAAAGTAACTAGTAGCTAAAGTTTTCTAATAATTGTTGTGGAGTAAAAGTGCAATATTTGCCTACATCAATATTTGATGTAGTGGAGTAGAAGTAAAAGTACTGAAAACTGCAAATGCTCCAGTAAAGTAGAAATGCCTCAAAAAAGTACAGTACTTGAGTAAATAGTTTACTTTCCACCACTGCATTGGAGAGCACTACAGAGCCTGGCTGTGTATGGAGCACACATCTCACTGTACAGAATGTTATCGACTTCTGTCCTACAGTACAATCACTGCACCTGTGGCTAAGACTTATACAGTTTGTAACAGATTATTTTACACACATCCACCCGCCGTTGGTGCCAAGCTGAAGTTCTGTAAAACTCTTCTTGCAACTATTCTTGCACATGCTCCAAAACCGTATTCAATAAACACACGTTCAATGGTTCAATCCTGCTTGGATCTTCCTCACGTTAAGCCCAGCAGGATGAAAACGCTCATACAAAAGTGTGCGTGCGTGCGTGCGTGCGTGCGTGCGTGCGTGCGTTTAATTAGTACAATAGGATGTGTTTATAAAGCGTAACATGTAAACATGAGCGTGCACATCCCTGGTGCCCCCACTCCACCATGTACAACCAAAGTCTGCATAATCCTCTACATCTTAATCCTATTGATCACTCTCAGGCCTCACCTTGCCCCCCTCCCCTCCCCTCCCTATCTCTCTGTCTACCTCGATCCCTTTCCATCTTTTTTTTTCTCTCCTTCTTCTTTTTCGCTGACACAGCACCAACACCTCTCCTCCCAGCAGGACTGTGGGAGAACACGGACCTACCACCCCCCCGACGGCCTTGGCCCCTCACATCCAAAATGACTAATATCCCCCCCCATGGGTGGGTAGAGGACCACGGGGACACATCCTCTCACACAGCCCTCAATAACTTCCAGCCCACAGTGACCTGACACTTTGGTCCTTTCATTCGGTCCAAGTGATCCGGGGGCGTTGCACTTCATACAGACATAATGACCCCTTCCTACGCATGTATAATCCTCAGAGCGTACACAATGGAACCGTAAGTGAGCTATATACATTCAACACCGATGTTGAATTAACGCTGAGGAGTTCACTGTGTAGCTGTGTTGCGTTTCACCCCATCAAATAAAAAGGCCACGGCCACATCTATACTCTTGTTGCTTGCTGACACTGTGGCCTGCAGTGACGTCTCTCTCAACCGGTTAACAGTGAAATATCAAACAGGAAGAGAAACAGACAAGAGCCTCGAATTATTCAAACAGACACACACTCTACAAAAGACGTAGGAGGATGTGCGTGTGCTGCTTAATTAACAAATGACACAGAGTCATGCTTTAGGTTCATGTGGGCATTTGTTATCCAAACAACACAGAGTTGGGTTGAGGAGAAATATGCATTTAGAAAACAAAGAAAGAAAGAAACAAGAATGAATTGGACAACATATCCAATGTGAGAGTGTGTGTAAAATATATCAATATATCAACCAATAACTCATACGAAATATCAACAACGTTTTAGAAACAGGGACAAATCGCAATCACCAGTCTTTACAAGCACCTTCACAGAAAAACAAGGGCAATGTCGCTTACAATATGCAGACATGGCAAGTTGGCAACCAATCATGACGTGTTGCAGAGCCGAAGTGCACGCCCAGAAGTGCACGCCCAGAATTCAGACTAAACACATCCCACAAATGGAAAGGGTGCTTCTTAGAGAGTGTTACGCACACTCTCAAAAAGCCAGTTTGTGAATAGATTTCTTTTTCCAAAGCAGCTTACTGTATAGAAGACCTACGCTACCCTGAATCCTGACAGTCTAAAGCCCAGTTCATGCCAATTGTATTTACGATGCAACGAAACCGTTGTAATACGTTGCAAAGAGAAATCACGGCAGTCTTTGCCCCGTTGCCGGTCGGCCACACAGCTTTAGGGTTCTGTTGCAAGATGCAACTCATTGCATTGTGAATCGTTAGCGTGGTCTGGTCTTTAAGCTAAATCGACATTTCAGAAAGGCCACGGGCCATCTTTGATGTTACAGGGATTAAATGCATGTTTTGGGGGAACACAAAAGACTTCATATCCCCCCCCCCTGCCATCCTCCAGAAGCCCAATTAATCTCCCCAGAGAGCATGTCTCTGGAGAGCCTCCTGCCCAGACCCAAGGGAAACGTTGCCAATTTTATTCTCAAGGGGTTATTCCTAATAAGATTTCAGACTGAACCTGATTTCCTTTGTTGTGAATCCCGGGTTGTGAAGAGATCATTAATGAAGTGTGGCAAACAAATGATAACAATGTCATGTCATGTCATGTCATGTCATGTCAGGGGTTGCCTGTACTGCTTATCATAATTTCCCCGCAAGATTTGATTTGAAAATAGCCGATCTACAAGCTCACAACGTGTCGCATGGCGACGCGTTGAGAGCTTGTAGATCTGCTATTTTCAAATAGCTGATGTACATGTTAAAAGTACTCATGTGGCCCATAGACGCTTCTTTTGGGCTGGTTTTCCTAGACCTGGTTGCTTGATTCTCTCACAAAATCTGGCAACACTGGTCATGTCATGTAATGTCAAAGCATGACGAAGGCTGATGAAAATAAAGAGTGAATAAGTGACCAATTATTTGGGAACCCACTTGCAATATCCTCACAGTCCACGGCCCACAGGTTGGGAATCGCTGGCATTGAGTATAAAACAATACACAGAGAACATATTATTTAACTTATTTTGCAATTATGTTGCCAGCTTTATAGTTCCCACTTGTTACAGTTGTGTGGAACTGGCTTATAAAAATGTAAGAGTACACAATTGCTGTTAATTAACAATGAGAACATGGTGTAGTGTATAATTAAATGGACCCGCAGTCAGAAAGTGTGCCAACATTGTCAACGCCACCAACTAACTAACTTTGTAAGCAATGCATATGCAAATAAATATGTAATAATATTTAGTATGTATATTCGTTTAGTATGAATTTATTTTAAATGTATTTCAATACATTTTCAAATTGAATGCATTATTATTATTATTATCATTATTATTAATTAATATTATTATTAATCATTATTATTGATGATTATTATTAAACATTATTAATCATTACTATTATAAATCATTCAATTCATAGCAGAAGCCCAGTGAGCATGTAAAAGGTGTATGCATTAACTTTGACAGTAGTAGTTTCACATTACCAATTACTGCATAATATCCTGCGAATTATTACATGGCTACTGGGAAAAAAGAAGACATACACACAGAAGCAATTTTGTACAGAGGGAGAATATAATTTTACTTTGCTTTGATGAATGGCCAATTTAGGACCGGGGAAAAAAACGAAATATACGGTATAGTTTAAAGTGAATGTCACAAAAGGCAGAATGACACAAGAGCTCCTTAATTAGACCTGTCAGGATATTGGGATATTGGGCTTTGCAGAACTCAGGTGAGAGCAAAACAATGTGGAGTGGAATTAATTTTCCATCCCTATTAATTTTAGCTCTTTATTCAAGTGTCATGAAAAAGAGCTGTCTGTGTTTTCGAAAAGAGAAGAGAGAGAGAGAGAGAGAGAGAGAGAGAGAGAGAGAGAGAGAGAGAGAGAGAGAGAGAGAGAGAGAGAGAGAGAGAGAGAGAGAGATACAAAGTGAGACAGATAGGGCTCTATTTTTGGGCAAACAGACGAACGAGCACAGAGTGGTGAGGTGGGAAGAATTAGGCAGAGTCAGAGTGGTGTATTATAGCAATGGCTCTCTAACGTTTTTCATGTCAAGGACCCCCAAATGAATATTTGGCTGTGGACCACCATCTGAAAATATGTTGTGCCAGAGATTGTTGTGCCAGAGGTTGTGCCAAGGTTTGTGTTGTTCAAACGTTTCAAATATATTTCAAATGTTTAATTTTTTTTACAAGCTACAAGCTCACAGTGTGGTGTGAGTGAACTTGTAGACGGGCCAAATTTTCAACTAGTCAATGTATTATGGTTAAAGTTGTTAAACTGATTTGATTCTATAACTAATTTTGCTGAGAACCCCCTGTAACCCTCCCCAAGGACTCCTGAGGGGGGTCCCCGGACCTCACTCGGAGGACCACTGCTCTATCCTTTGGTTCTCAACCTTTTCAGGCCGCGACCCCTCATGTGAACTGGGGACCCCTCCATCCTGACAAGCAAGTTACCTCCATTACCTTTAGTTTGACTCAGTTCCACTGTGGAAATAGCTGATCTACAAGCATTTTTCCCACATTTTTGCCTCTTTCTTATTATGTTTGAGCCTTTTTTATAGTATAGTTTGTTGATTACTTTTGACGCAATGAGGTGTCAAGAGGTGTTCTGACCCACAGGTTGAGAAGCACTGCTCTATACACCACTCTGGGCTGAGTGTACTGTATTGTCAGTGTGTGTGTTGAAGATGGATTCAATCATGACCAATTAAATGACGGCTGCTCATTGCCGTTAAGAGCGGTGTGCTGCACTCAGCATAACAGTAAATGTAATGTTCACATTACATTACATTACATTGCTCACTCTGTCATGGAAGAAAAGCCTCGGAAACGGAACTTCTCCCAAGAGATTTACTGATGTCCTTGAGCAGGTGGTGCAGTGTGTGGTCAACAATGAATCTCTAACAGGAGCGGTTCGTGAGGATAGCCGTGAGGATATTGCACGTGGTGCCCCCAAATAATTGGCAAAAACACTACGATTTTAATGATAACATTAAATAATAGAGTTTTCCTTGTGAGACAGATATAAAGGGAAGTCAAAATATACTCTTTCATAGTTCCATTGATCCAAGCTAGAACACATTAGATTGATCATTAATATTTAAATAAATTTGTCGGAAAACGCAGACGGCCCACACAGATGGGTGGCCACTTGTGAGATTTTCAAGTGGGCCCTGATCCAGAAAAGTTTGGGACCCACTGATCTCTACAGCACCTCAAACAGAGAACACGATGTAAAATGAATTACAAATGTGGTTAATACATCTGGCACGGGTCTTATGGGAAGCATTTCTTAGTGTAAGAAATGGTTCAATGCTGTGTGGCTATGAGCCAAACATAACCAGCAGGCAGTATGTGTAATAATATTATACTATATCTAAACAGTACGGTTTTATGAAGAGAAACTGGACATATGGACATGCCTTCAATATCCTCTGTGTCTGCCAAGTGTCATGACAGTTTTGTTGGATATAACTAACAATGTGTGGGTTAGAATGCATCATTTTCTTTTCCCAATTTGAGAGATTCATACCAAAGTCAAACAGAAAAGAATAACATACGTAAAGTGGGTTTGTGTGATTTTGTGAGAGAAGTCTCTCTCTGTGCTAGCTGCGCCTCTGCCAACTAAAAGTGACAGAAATATAATTATCCAAAAGTACCACAAACTAGATTCCCTGCCCGGCTTCTTTCACTTGACTTTTTTTTCCTGATCTTTCTCACATTCCCTGCAAATGTGTTGATAACTTACATCATGTGACGACAGAGAGACGATTAAACGTCTGGGATATGCGTTTCTCTATCGCAATCTCAGTGGTGTGTTATTTCTCAGTTTTCTCTGTCAATTGTGAGGATTTCTCGCAGTCTCTTTTTTTGTCAGCGTAGGTAACAAAGCAAAAGTTACAGACAGACAATTGCTCTGCTGTGGTTGTAATTACCAAACAGTTTTTTTCTGTTTAAGATTTCATATGTACTGTATGATGGCTGCAGCTTGAGTGTCCCAAGTGAGCTTCACATATTTTTGCTTTTTAGCTTGCGTTGTAATGACGATGCAAACTGCACTTTACTACTCATTAGAGACTAAACAAAAACCTGCAAGCGCACCAAGCACTGTCATTTACAGGTTCAGGTATATTTTAAGGTTGTTCCCCGTGGGTTCAGCACACTTAAGCACAGGTCACATTACATACAGCATAGTTGTGAATCTCTGCTCATGTCATACCCTCTCACTGCAATCTCTCCTGATACCTTTTCCTCGCCGTTATATTCTACTGAAACATAAAAACAGGAAAATATGTGATTTCTTCTTGTTCAAAAGATGGTACATACTAAAACCTAGTACTGTATTATGCCAGTATTATTCCCATGTCAATAATGAGTTTCACCACTTCACCACAAACCAGGCCTACTCCGGAACGATGCCCGTTGGGAGTACCCGTTGTACCTGTCTGTCTGTGTACCATTTATGCCCATATATGGGAAATGGGAAATTCTTCGTGATGAGTACTTGTACTTTTGGTGCTTTATTTAAATGCCAATGCTTTTGGACTTTTACTCAAGTAAAATTATGAATACAGGACTTTTAATTGTAACATTATATCTACACTGTGGCATTGCTTTGCTACTTTTACTTAAAGTAAAAATAAATCAGAGTACGCCGCCACTGCCTCTGTCCCATGTGGCCAGCTGAGATGGGGGGTCATGGAAGTCTCCCAGAGAGAGGTCCAGAATTAGAACGAGTGAATAAAACATAGTTCTCTCTTTAGACAACTGACAGGTCTAATGATTAAATGATCATTGGCCTCAAGACACATGTAGCACCTGAGAGGACGTCACAGGAAGAACACTCAACATGGATGGATGGATGTACTGTACCACACTCTTTTTTTGCATTAAAATCACCGTGGTGGCACCGAGGACATGTACTATTACACACACGCACACACAAACACGCACACACACGCACGCACACATACACACACGCACAGATAGACTCTAGGTGGTGCTAGAGCACCTGTCCTTTGCCCTCTGGAACAGAAGTGCCCCTTTGAAAAAGAAAAAAAAAACTTTTTTTTCTTTCTTTTTTTTTAGTTTACACATCTGCATCAGACAGTATATGGCTGTTGAAACAAATACATATGCAATTACGACGTACAAGATGTGCCTGTAATAAATATCACACTACTAGGGCAGCCGGCGGTTCCGTGCGCCGCACAAGGTGCCCTTTTTTTTTACTTGAGCATCTGCCCCTCAAAATGCCACTGCACGCACACAAAACCAACCCTGACCGAGAGGAAAGAAAAGATGATGAATAAATAAAACAAACGTGCCACCGCTACCCAAAATATCTGGGACCCAATCCTCCGGTGTCTGTCCAGAGAGAGAGAGAGAGAGAGAGAGGGAGAGAGATAAAGAGAGAGGGGGGAGAGAGAGAGGGGGGGGGGGGTGGTGTTGACAGGGGACTGTCAGTGGCTGCAAGAGGAGGAAGAAGAAGAGGAGGAGCGACAACAGAAGAGAAAGAAGACAGAGACAGGGAACAAAGCAGCTTGGAGAAGGAAGAAGGAAAAGTGAACGTGGGAAGAGAGATAGAAAGAAAGAAAGAAAGGAGAAGAGAAGGAAGGAGGAGGAAGGAGGAGGTCAAAGAAGATCAGGGTGGAAGACAGAGGGGTCGCATGACAGGTTATAGAGAGGAGAAGGAGGAAGAGGAGGAAGGAAAGAAGCAAGGAAGGAGAGAGGACCCTGGGATTAGAAACAAAAAGAGAGAAAAGAAAGAAAGCAGGGGAACGAGTGAAGATACCACAATGATGATGATGATGATGAAACTATGGAGGAGGAAGGAGTAAAGGATGAGGAGATATAACAAACAGAGGAGAGGGAGAGAAGACGGAGAATACGAGGACAAGTGGGGAATGGAGAGAAAGAGGTGTGTGCGAGATGGAAAGACAGAGAGAGAGAGAGAGAGAGAGAGAGAGAGAGAGGGAGAAATAGATTGAGAGAGATAGGTTGAGAGGGGCAGAGGGAGAGATATAGCTTGAGAGAGATTAAGACTAAAAAGGGAAAGAGACACACAGACAGACAGACAGACAGACAGCTTAGCAGACAAAATACCAGACACAGAGAAAGAGAGAGAGAGAGAGAGAGAGAGAGAGAGAGAGAGAGAGAGAGAGAGAGAGAGAGAGAGAGAGAGAGAGAGAGAGAGAGAGAGAGAGAGAGCGAGCGGCAGAGGGGTACAGTAGAGCAGTGGTTCTCAAACTTTTTCATGTCAAGGACGCCCAAAATGATATTTTGTAGCAGGGATAAAACAAATAGCAGATCTATAAGCTCATGAGCTTGTAGATCTGGTATTTTTGAATATAGCCAAAGTATAAAAAAGTATGGTTAAAGTGGTTACAATGATTTTGACGCTATATGAACAAATTTAGCTGGGGACCCCCTGGTACCCCCCACATGGACCCCTTGGGGGTCCCCGGACCCCACTTTGAGAACCAATGCAGTAGTAGAGTATAATATGTGAGCCAGTGTGTGTTGGATCACGGAGTAAGAACTTGTTGGAGGGAGCAGTGTGGTTCTGCAGTTGTCTGCAGATGTATTTGTTGTGCTCACATTACAGTCACATATAGCTACTACCACTCACTCAGATTTAGCAACAAACTCCACATGACCCTCACTGCTGCAGGAATGAGGAGGGCACCGCGCTCGCCGCCTCGCGTCTGCCTCAAAACAACTCTTTCTGAATCGTAATTGAGAAAGAAACATTGTTGCTATTTCGGTTCTTTTTTTGTTTTGTCTGTATTGTTGTGTTGTTCAAACTTTCCAAATCAGCAGGTGCAGTGCTACATTAAACAACCAGCTTTCTCTTATGTCTGATTTATACTTGGCTTTGCATCGTGTCGCGTGTCGAAAATATCTACAAGCTGACAATGCGTTGCAGTGCGACCGGCACGCAACTACAGATAAATCTGACTTCATTCACCCCCTGGCTAAGTACAAAAATAATAATAATCATACATCAAAATTGGCTTGTGTGTGCTTGTGTGTGTCACAATAATAACATCCAGAATAGGCTTTGTGTATGAGTATAGTTGACTTTTCCAGAAGGTGGCATTCCCGTTTCCTGTTCCGTCACGTCAGTTTCTCGTAGCTTCCATTTGATTGGCTCAGCAGCAGATTTGAAGCGGGTTAGGTGTTGTATGTGTTTCCGGATGAAGTCTGCTACTGAGCCAATCAAATGAAGCTACGAGAAACTGACATCGAACAGGAAATGGCAATTCTGACCTATTGCTCGGCCAAATCCGGTCACACATGTGTTACAAACTTAACATCCGCATTTGATTGGTGTGACGTAGTGCTCAGATCAGCGCTATTAGGATGTTTAGGCTTAAAATCTAGATGTTCAGGCCACGTAGTGGCCTGAACATCTAATAATAAAAAACAAAACTCTGGAAACAACAGGCAAGAAAGCATGAACAAAACAAGTGTGACACAAGTATGAAATGTTTCTTCTGAACCTATGTTCCTGTGAGAGTTCACAGGAGGGTCAGGACACAGAACACTCAGTCTCAATCAGATCACAATCTATAATAGATGGCCGAGTGTAAATAAGTTATGAAGGAGAGCCATGGAGAAAATGGCTCAACACACACGCACATGCGCACACACACACACACACACACACACACACACACACACACACACACACACACACACACACACACACACACACACACACACACACACACACACACACACACACACACACACACACACACACACACAGCCAACAGCAAAACTAAGTCACAAAGAGCAACTGTCACTATCTGTCATACAACATGAAAAGGCTATATGTAACTGTCTAATATCATGTGCAGTGCTACTGAGGGATTGCTTTGTGGTGTTTTTCTTCCTGCATGCATGCATGAAAAACATTTTGAGCACCGTTCACTTCACATGGGATAAGTAAGTAAGTGGTGCAATAATGTACATCTACACTAATGATCTGCTGAGGTACAGTACTTTCCAATTACATACACCGACATTTGGTTGTGCTTCTGTCTGTCTGTCTGTCTGTCTGTCTGTCTGTCTGTCTGTCTGTCTGTGTGTGTGTGTGTGTGTGTGTGTGTGTGTGTGTGTGTGTGAGTGTGAGTGTGTGTGTCTATGTGTGTGTGTGTGTGTGTGTGTGTGTGTGTGTGTGTGTGTGTGTGTGTGTGTGTGTGTGTGTGTGTGTGTGTGTGTGTGTGTGGCCCTTTTGTCCCTGATGTTCTTTTTTCTGAAGGCCTTTGGGCTTTTAGGGACTTTTGATATAAGAATACACAGAAATGTAGTCCATATTGCACGGATATGCTCTATAAGTGTGAAAACCTAATTTTCCATTTCATTAGGTCTTTAAATGTATTTTAACTTACATTTTATTTTGTGACTCAATAGCATTGCTGTTCCCTTTTAAAATTGGCATCTTAATGAAGGTAATTTATCATTTTATCATTTTTGAAGAACAGAAAAGCATGGAATATCAAACACCTTTTGCTGAAGCTAGAATTCTGATTCGAAGGTATTTAAACTAGATTCAAATTCAGACCCTGGCCTGAACTACAGACAAGTAATAGAGTGCATGTGGTTTGTCTTAAGATTCCATGAACATGTTGCAATAATTCAACTGGTTATGCTGTACATTATGGTGGTGTATGGTGTTTTAATAAAATAATGTGCCCCTCAAATGTCTCTGTGCAGCTCTGTATATGACAATGAGTGAATAGCTCTGATACGTATGTGTGTGTGTGGGGGGGAGGGGGGTACTAAAGAAATAGTTAATATTAGTCACAGCAGAATTGGTCCTATAGCTTCTCGCTGCTTTATACATTCTTCGTGGAACAACATTAATGTCGTGCAATGCGTTCCTATATTTTACGATGTGCTAATGCTATAATATACTAGTCTCTGGCTTGCAGCAACGGTTTTCACAAAAACAGAACAAAGGGAACTTTGAAGTGTTAGTACAAATGCAGCATACAGAGTTCTTCTCTGCTCACCCCCCCAACACACACACAC